>NC_056729.1:944762248-944834748 GCF_019279795.1 Protopterus annectens
TATATATATATATATATACTACTGAAAACTTCTGAACTGTTAAAAACAAAAACAGAAATCCAATGAATAGACGCTGAGCCAGAACTGTTGTTTGCTGAGCACTTTCGTTCACTTTATTGATAACAATCGAACTTCATCAGAGCAAAATGTAATGCATTTGCAGTACTGTGCGAGCTTTAAATAGTCTAACTGGTATAAAAAATACTTCACTGTGATTGGTAGATAGACTACGCCAATGCAGTAGTATTTGGACTAATGAGAGGCACTGCTATAAAACAAAAGGTTTAATCTGCTTACATCCTGCCACTAGAGGGTGTACTGTAACTTTTTAGTTGTTCCACTTTAATGCACATTTAATGTTGAGATTCTCGTTGAGCCCTGCCCACCAGGCATCTGTTTGAGTCCCTTGATCCTCTTTGTGAGGTACTTTTGGGGTCTTTCTTGCTGCTGCAGGTGTCGGGTAAGGTACATCCCAAAAGGGGCATTGTATTCTATGATGGGCCTGATGAGGAATGAATAAAGGGGCACTATTACCTCCCTTGATCTAGATGTGAATCCTTTTGTGATAAGGTAGGCTATGTAGAAGGTCTTTCTAACCACTTTGACAATGTGGTTGTCAAAGGAGAGATTGCTATTGACTTGGGTCCCCAGATCCCTAATTACTTCTTCTGTATTTAATGGGTTACCACCTATGTGGTAATTGGTGGGCACTTTGTTTTTGCCAAAGGGTATGACTATACACTTTTTGGCATTTAGCTTTAGACCATGGCTCTGGCACCAGCTATCTGTCTCTGTGAGACCTTTTTGAAGGATGTTCATGTCAGCTGGAGAGTCAGTTATGGTGCCCAGTTTGCAGTCATCTGCGAACTTGGTCAGCCATAGTCCTTCCGTGCTGGCCTGTACCTCAGAAAAGTATATGCCGAACAAGAGAGGTCCCAGGACCGAGCCTTGTGGGACACCACTTGTAACTGGTTTTGAGTCTGACATGACTCCGGCAATTCTGACTCTGTGTGTTCTGTCTTTGAGCCAGTTAGCAACCCATCTTGTGACATAGGGGTTTATGTTTAAGCTGGATAGCTTATCTATGATGCCCTAGTGGGGTATTGTGTCAAATGCCTTTGCGAGGTCCAGATAGGCTGGGTGAACTACTTTCCCTTCATCTATGGCCTTGGTGACTGTTTGTGAATGTCTTTGTTTATGAGTTCCATGATGATCCTCTCCATGGCCTTACAGATAAGGCTAGTCAGGCTTATGGGACAATAACTACCAGGGTCCGTTGAGGCGCCACCTTTGTGGAGCGGGACCACTGTTGCTGTACGCCATTCTGTGGGTACATATCCCGTAGTGAGGCTGAGATTGTACTGTAGTTTTACGTGAGGGTTTAGTTTTTCTTGGAGTTCATGTAAGACGCAACCCGGGACACAGTCTGGTCCCATTGAAGCAGTGTTTTTTGCCTTCGAGAGGGCAGCCTTCACCTGAGCATCTGAGATGTTAGGGAGGCTGCATTGTACTGGGATAGATATTTGCTCTTTAGGGGGGAAGGGGGGGTTTTACACTGAACCTGTCTGCCAGGATGTTGGCAATGTCTGTGGGTTCAGTGTATTTTTTGTCATTTATAATCAACTCTGAGCATATCTGGGAGTTGCATCCCAGGTTCCTAACATAGCTAAAGAAAGTCTTGTGATTGTCTTTAGTGTCCTGTGCAATTTTTCTCTCGAAGCTGACCTTGGAGGATTTTATGAGGGATCGTAATTTTTTCCTAGTACTGATCAGAGATGCCTTCCCTTTTAGGGATTTTGCTATATCATGTAGTAGCTTCCTCCTTCTGTTGTACAACTTATTTATGGCTGGGGTCCACCAGACTGGATGCCTGCCTTTGGACGCTTGGGTTTTGGTTTTGTTTGGGATAGCATGATCCATGCATTCCTGGAGGTGTCCATAGAATGCGTTTATATAGGATTCTGTGGTTTGGGCCGTAGTTTCCACTGGCCCTGGGGCCTTGAAGGATTGCACCTCAGATTTGAGAAGTGTGAAGTTCGCTTTTGAGAGGTTTTTCACTGTGGTTTTCTGGGCTGGGGGTGGGGTCAGGTTGTGGATATCCAGTGAAATTAATTTATGGTCTGATCTTACCAATGAGGGGAATACTTCTGGTGTGGAGCATAGGGTCCCCATGTTGGTGATGATCAGGTCAAGTATGTTTTCCCCTCTTGTGGGAGTTTTGACTAGTTGTTCCATAGCATTTGAGTTTGTAAATTCCAGGAACCTTTGGGCTAGGGTGTTGGGGCTTGAGTAATGCTCCCAGTCAATGTTTGGGTAGTTGAAGTCACCCAGTATAATGGTGTTTGGAGAGATCTTCATGTTCTCCAATGTTTTCAGGAAAGCCGAGTGGGATTCCTGATTTTGAGACGGTGATCTGTAGCATGCTATAAACTGAAAGGCAGTTTTGCCCACTGTTAGTTGCACATGGATGCTTTCTGATGCTTCGTGCAATGCCACTAACCTGGAGGTGTGGGTATCCTTGATAAATATGGATACTCCCCCTCCTTTTGTGGTTCGGTCCGAGTTTTGGGGCCGAAAAGCATGTTATGAGGTATAACCTGGTAGTGCTGGGGTGCTCTCTGGAGCCTTGAACCAGGTTTCTGTCACTGCACAGATATCAATGTTCTCCATACTGAGGAGAGATTCAAGTGCATGCATTTTTAGGTTTAGACTTCTGGCATTTAGCAGCATTACCCTTAGTTTCTTGTTCTTTGTGTTTTCTAAGGAAGTGGGTTTGTCTTTTGAGCCTTGCCTAAAAAAGGCAGTATGGGGGTGGCAAGAGCCTTTGCCAGTATCCGAAAGCCCAAGGGTGGCAGGTACAAGCCATCCCTTGCGAAGCAACGTGGCTTGTCAAGCATGTCATCCCAGGCTGACAGGCACTGGATCCCCTTTGAATGACACCAAAATTTTAGCCAATTGTTAAAATCGATCATTTTGTCTTTATACTGCGGCATCATTCTAGGTGAGGGTAAGATGCTGCTCAAGGTCAGGGTCATACCGGCCTGGGCTACATGATCGGAGAGCTCCTTTATGTCTCTTTTCATGTAGTCAAGGGTGGTACGTCTCAGGTCATTCACACCAGCATGTACTATGACCGATTCATATTTGTACTTGCTTTGGTGTGGCCTGAGTGCTTGCATTATGTGGCAGATCCTACCGCCCGACAGGCAGTTCACTGTGATCTTCTCCTTGTTCAGCCTGGTGAGCGGGACGTCAGTGTGTCTGACTATAGAATCACCTATTACAAGTGTGTCAGGGGTGTTGTTCTGCCTTAAGGGCTGTGACTGTTTGGCACACTGACTTTGTGAGCTATGTGTTGCACGTGTTTTGTTGTGGGGCAGCGTTTGTTTGGATGTCTGCTTTGGAGGTCTCTGCTGTTTAGGTAGATTTTTAATTAGAGCCTCCAAGTATGTTTTTGTGTGTTTGCGTGTTTGGATTGCTGTTGTGGTAGGACTGTGTGAGACTAGATTAGTGTTGTGTGATGTTACCTCCTCCTCCTGACTGGTTACACTAGTTTTGAGGTGAGAGAGCTCGGCCTCCAGTTTGGCTATATGGTTGCATCTCTCACATATGTTTGAACCTGTTTGGAGGAGGAGAGGGTTGTCCGTGTACATGAGACAGTTGTAACATTGCCTCAAGATTCCCAGATTCACCAGTTGGACTGGAGAGGAAACCATTAACTGACCTTTGGACATGCTAGAGGAGTATAGGGGACTCTTTTATCACTTAATTAAAGAGGACCAATAGGGGACAGGGTAATTGCAGAGAGTATATGAGGATGTAGTGCTTTTAATATATTAGTGCTAGATTGTAAGATTGCTTATTTGGGCAAGTGCAGGGGCTTAGATTGAGAATAGGGTGTTTAATTTGAGAAATAGAGCAGTTCTAAGGGAAAAAGTGGAGAGCAGACTTTGTGGAGCCGGGAATAGTTTAAACCCGATTAAGCCGCGCTGCCTGATGCTGAGCTATGCGCACGCCTGATGCTGAGCTATGCGCACAATCGCGCAAAGCCGCACAAAAGCGGATTTTTATGCAGGGAACTTCAAAGAGTTGGAAATGGCCCAAAACGGCCAATTACTACGAGATTCTTGTGCTGAGGTCACTCCTTCAGGGACAGATAGGCTGCTCAAGGCTCCCCACTCCCACTGATGAGCAAAGAAACTTCCTTCTATCCAAGTAAGGAAATGGGCAACACAGGAACTATCCAAGTGTCCAGAATACAGCAAAGCCTGTATAGGGGACTATTCTAGTTAAGGAAAGGTGGGAAACAAGGATGTTTTTTTTCAAGAAAACAGCAGGAAAATTACAGTATATTCAATACACAGGCTAGCGCACTTGAGTGGGCAGCCTCAACAGTTAATTACAACAAACAAACTTTTAAATTAAGTGCAGGTAATGAAAAAATGCAAAAACAAGCTTATAACAGTTAAATCAGCAGTGTAAACTCGCTTTTCAGCGAGAAAGGAAGGTCGCACAGATAGAAACAGAAAAAATATACTTATATCTTGAAAGCAGTCACTCTTTTTGTTTCTCTGCTGCTAGGACCACTCTGCAGGACCACGAGGAGCTGTTGCTGAGTAGTATAAGCCTGTGTTGAAAGGTGAAATTCCTCTTCATCTTCAGCTTTCTAGCAGACGCCTGAAGGTTTTTGGCCAAAACTGACTAGTATCTGGAACTGTTCATAATTCCCCCCACCTTGACTAAAGCCGCAGTTCTACTTGAAGAAAAGCAACCCCAAAGCATGATAGTGCCACCATCATGCCTCACCGTGGGGATGGTATTCTTTTGATGATGCGAAGTGTTGTTTTTGAGCCAACCTTACCTTTTGGAATTGTGGCTAAAAAGATGAACCTTGGTCTCATCAGACCATAACACATTTTCCCACATGCTTTTGGGAGATGTTGTATTGTTTTGTAAATTTTAGCTGGGCCTGGATGTTTTTTCTGTGTAAGAAAAGGCTTCCGTGTTGCAACCCTACCCCATAGTCCAGTCATATGGAGATTGTTGTTACATGTAGTACACAACCAGTACTTGTCAGGAATTCCTGCAGCTCCTTCAGTGTTGCTGTAGGTCTCTTGGCAGCCTCCCTGACCAGTTTTCATCTTGTCTTTTCATGTGTTTTGGAGGGACGTCCAGTTCTTTACAACGTCACCACTGTCCCATATTTTCTCCACTTTTTGATGACTGTCTTCACTGTGTTCCATGGTATATCCAAAGCTGTGGAAATTATTTTGTACCTGTCCTGACGGATACCTTTCAACAATGAGATCCCTTTGATGCTTTGTAAGCTCTCTGCGAACCATGGCTTTTGCTGTAGCAGGCAGCTGAGTAAATCTCAGGAAAATCCTACTAGGGCAGTAGAACTTTATTTGGGTTTAATCAGAGTCTCTTTAATTGATGTCCGGTGTGTACCCAAGAAGAGTGAATGTTGTAATTAAATCAAAAGGTGCTTCAACAAAGTATTAGATTAAGGGTGTGCACACTTTGCAACCAGCTTATCGTATGTCTTTTTTATTTTTCCCCTAACAGATTTGTTTGTTTGTTTTTCAATTGAATTGTACAGATTATAGGTCACATTAAAGGTGGGAAAAGTTTTGAAATGATTTATTGTGGTTTCATTTTTTTTTTTATATCACAAAAACTTGGCATTTTAACAGGGGTGTGTACACTTTTTATATCCACTGTGTATATATTTATGTATATATATATATATATATATATATATATATATATATATATATATATATATATATATATATATATATATATATATATATATATATTATATATATATTTATATATATATATATATATATACACCATATATTTATATATGTATGTATATATATACATATATATATATATATATACCGAACATTCTTTACCAAAAGTGCTTTCACCGAAAAAGTGCTTACGGTAAAGTATGTTTAAAAAAAAACCCAACATTAAACCTTCTTCTGTGCAGGGGTGCAAGCCCCCCTGCACCCCTACACCCCCCTACTTTAATATTCTCACTTTGAGGTTGCACTACAGTGGGGAAAAGGGAATTTTCCCTTATCCGCACTGTAGTATGACCGGCACAACGAGCATACTTATCCGAAAGTGCTGCTTCGGTGAACAGCACTTTCGATTAAGTATGCCTGGTGATTTCTGCTTTGGTGGAAAATGCATTCGGGGATCTGTACAGATCCCATAGATATATATATATATATCTATGGTTTACATACCATCAGTCGGAATTTCACTACACTGAAGTGAAAAAAAAGACAGTATGTGTAATCAAAAATTAGCTGATCACACATACTGGCTTTTTTGTCTGTGTGAGATCCTGGTATAGCAGGGACTGGGCTAGCTGTAGTTTTTCTGATAAAACACAAGCATTTTCACATAAAACCAAAACCTCAAAACATCTACAGCTGTTCCAGCTACAGACCAAGATACTGCCAAATAGGATACATATCCTAATAATAACAGAAATCCAAGAAACTCATTGAACCTTGGCAGACAGTTTATTAAAAATAATAAAGAGTTTAGCACTTTCGTCCCTCAAAGCAAATTTTCCATACTGTAGTGCGATCTCAGAGTTGGTATGTATGTATATGTATATATATATATATATATATATATATATATATATATATATATAGTTATATATAATTAACAAGGTTTGGTGGTTCTAAGGTCTTGCCCTCCATCAAAAACGTTTTAAAGTCTTTTCTTGTTTGTTTCAAGGAGTTGTATTTCACAACAGTTGTGCTTGAGTAGTTTGCATTCAATGTTTTTCTTGGTCATGTATATGTTTCTGATTTTAAAAAAATATGCTAATTTAATAACTACCCAGACAGTGGAAAACAAAAATGAATTGTACATGATAAAGGAAAAAATTACTATGAAAAAGCAAGGAATAAAGTAGGATGATTTCCCTCCCACCACACACACACACACACACACACACACACACACACACACACACACACACACACACACACACACACACACACACACACACACACACACTGTTGCAAATCACACTGAACCTTAAAGACCAATTAAGCTGTCCGAGTGGTAGGACTGATAATAACTTAGCAGAATGCATGACTACAAGCTGTCACAGGTGCACTCATATTTTTTCTTTCCCTGCAGTTCACAATGAAAGAAAAGGAAAAACAAAGCTACTAAAATAATGGAACTCATGAAAAACTTTGCAGCTGGAATATAACGTGTTGTCTCCGATATATTTTATTTATCTGTTGGTAAGGATTTAGGTCTGCAGATGTTCTTCGTGTTTCACTGTTGCAGTCATCACACTTGGGTTATCTGCCTGCAGGTAGCCCTCAGTCGGCGCGAATACCAGAGACTTAGTATTTCTGCATCGGTTGCTGCCGCTTCAAGACTGACGTCAGGTTGTCAGGGGTACAAAAACAGGCAGCCGACCCCATTACATCAGTCTTTCTTGCCGAGGAGCCTGAAGCAGAAGCAATTTGCATGAGTGCCGGTCGGCCGCTACCTGAGTTTTCGTTTCTGAATTGAATCATCCTGAAGTCTTCTAAAGGTAAGTACCTCATTGGGGATCCCTTTTTCTTGCTCTAACTGATGTCAGAAAATGTTAACAATTGTCTCGCCTGTGGAAAGCAAATACCAGAACGAGATTTCCATTCTTACTGCGTCACCTGTTTAGGCGCAGACCACAACATACCTCGCTGTCAGTTTTGTGCTTTGTTCAACACCCAAACTATTCATCACTGGGCCCTTATTGTCGCTAAATACTTTTGCTCTCGATCTCCGTATTCCAAAATGGCTTTGGTAAGCCATCCGACTACCGATCTTCCGAAAAAACGTAAGGATAAAGACAGAGACGTTACATGTCTTTTTAGATGAATGCTACACTATTCTTCGAGATACTAAAATGTTTTTAGAATGTCTACATAATAGAATAATGACTCTGGGACAAGGAGATAATTTCATTTTTGTTACCATGGACATAGAATCATTGTTTACGTGTATACCTAATTTATGGGGAATAGACAAAGTTAGAGAATTTTTAACAGTGAATAGATGTTGTGACAGTAAGAAAATTCAATTAATATGTAGTCTTTTGGAGATTATTTTAGAAAACAATGTATGTGTATTTGAGAATGAATTATATTTGCAAAAGGTTGGTATAGCTATGGGCACTGCATTTGCAAATAGCTACACCAACTTGGCATTGGTGTGCTGGGAACAACCTTCTATATTTACTGATAGTAACTCCTTTTTTGCACAAGTGTGGTACGTCTGTTTTGTTGATGATGTTTTTATGTTATGGAACAGAAACGACAATGAACTCAAGAATTTCATAGATTATTTACATAGCACTACTGAGTTTTTAAGATTTACTTTTAATAGCTCAGATTTAGAAATTGACTTTCTTGATGTTAAAGTCAGAAAATCTAATTGTAATGAAATTATTAGTAGCATTTACCAAAAACCTACTAGGAAGAATGTATTATTACACAAAACAAGTATGCATCCCAGGCATATTCCTAGAAATACACTGAAAGGACAGGTATTTAGAGTTCTACGCCTGCATAATAAGGATGATGATGCTAAAGAAGCCCTTGCAAATTTGAAGTTAGAATTTTTAGATAGGGGCTATGCAACAGGAGAGATAGACAAGACTATCACTGAAGCATGGAAATTAAGAAATAACAGATACAGACCTTATTATACAACTATGACAGATAGAGAAGACAGAAACACTCATACTTCAGACACTGATCATTTTCGAGCAGTTTTTCAATACTCTAGCAATGTTAATGAATATACGAAGATTATAAAGGGAAATTGGCATTTACTTCAAGAAGTACCAGAGTTGACTAATATAATCAGTGAAACTCTGTTATTTTCTTTCAGGAATAACAAGTCTTTAAAACAACATTTATGTTATAGAACAGAACTTAATAGATTTGATTTTTGTACACGTGTTGGTACTTTTCCATGCAGACGTTATACTGCATATAAATATATTCATAACAACAAGACATTTATTCATCCTCTACGTAAATTTACTATAACCAGTTATAGCTATGCTGATATGCTGATTGTAGGACTGCTAATGTGTATTTTTGTTTCTGTCAAAATGTTTTGCATATTGTGTAGGAAAAACTAATAGGGTCCTGAAAGACAGGATCCTTGAGCATGTTAGAGATATAAATAATTGTAAAGAAACAAGTGCACTGGCAAATCATGTTAGAAAAACTGATTCGCCTCACTTTTACGTTTTTTGTTATTCAACATGTCCTCTCAAATATACGGGGAGGTGACTTAGAAAATACTACAGAAAGCATAGAACAAAAATGGATTCTTAAGTTGAATGCTGAGAAATATCCTGGCTTGAATGGAAATAGTTCCTTAAAACCTTTTTTAAAAGCCAGACCATTGAAGCACTAGAATTATCATATTATTATATTTTTTAAGTATTTTAACTAAGTCTTTTATATTTATAGTTATGTTTTAACTGTTTATTAGTATGTTAATGTGTATTTCTTTATGTTTTGTATGCATATTTATATTTACATATATTTATTGTTACACATTTATTAGCATTGGAACATGTGACTATTGGAGTGTCAGCTGACTTTATTGCATCTTCTGTATAAGCTTTATAGGTTCATAGGTTCATAGGTTTATACTAGGCTATCTGCCCTAAGGCATTTATAAGCCTAGCCCAAATTTTTGTGGCTTACGCCACCCCTTATATGAAAAAATACTGTGCCCATTAGTTTGTTGTGCCTCTGTCCAGCAGTGACACAGAGATGATTCCCGGGGTAAACCTATGATCTCCCATCCACAGGTCTAGATTTCTCTTGAACAGAGTCAGCGAGGTGCTCTGCCTCACATGGACTGGGATTTTATTCCACAGCATAGGGAGTCTCTGAGTGATAAATCTATCCCTCCAGCACGTCCTATTTATATCCGTGCTAAGGTTTAAGTCGCTTGCTCTAGTGGTTTTGGTGGATTTGGATTTTTTGAGGTGGAGCATGTCCATTAATTCCGGGTTGGACATGGCCTTGTATGTCAGGCATGTCACCTCTGAGCAGACGGTATGCGACTGAATAGAGCTGGAGTTTCTTCAATCTGGCAGCATATGACAGATTTTGGAGTCCCTTTATCCTTTTGGTGAGGAACTTTGGGGTCTCTCCAATTGCTGCAGATGTCGGGTGAGATACATCCCGAATGGGGCATTGTACTCGATCATTGGTCTGATAAGTGAAGAGTACAGGGAACAATGACCTCACTAGATCTGGATGTGAATCCCTTCATGATCAGGTGGGCAATGTAGAAGGTCTTTCTAACCACTTTAGCAATGTGAGTGTCAAAAGAAAGGCCACTGTCAACCTGGGTCCCCAGGTCCCTGATAACCTCTTCTGTGCTTAGTGGATTGCCACCTATATGGTAGCTTGGGGTTACCTTGTTTTTCCCGAAGGGTATGACTATACATTTTTGGCGTTTAACTTCAGGCCATGGCTCTGGCACCAGCTATCTGTTTCCGTGAGTCCCTTCTGAAGGATATCCGTGTCCGATG
Source organism: Protopterus annectens (assembly GCF_019279795.1). Taxonomy (NCBI): domain Eukaryota; kingdom Metazoa; phylum Chordata; order Ceratodontiformes; family Protopteridae; genus Protopterus; species Protopterus annectens. The sequence continues at coordinate 944,772,852 of NC_056729.1, forward strand.
CACTTTCCACTATGGCACCCAGTTTGCAGTCGTCTGCAAACTTTGTCAGCTAAAGTCCTCCCATGTTGGCCTGTACTTCTGAGAAGTAGATGCCAAACAATAGGGGGCCAAGGACCGAGCCCTGTGGGACACCACTTGTGACCGGCTTGGAGTCTGACATAGCGCCAGCAACTCTAACCCTGTGGGTTCTGTCCTTAAGCCAGTTTGCAACGCATCTTGTGACATATGGGTTTACATTTAAGCTGGTAAGTTTTCCTACAATACCCGAGTGGGGTATTGTGTCGAAAGCCTTTGCAAGGTCAAGGTAGGCTGTATGGACTGCCTTTCCCTCATCAATGGCCTTGGTGACTGTTTCGAAGAAGTCGACCAAGTTCAAAAGGCATGATCTTCCCTTGACAAAGCCAAACTGGGTCGGGTCCAATGTCTGCAAGTCCCCTATATCTTTGTTTATGAGCTCCATTATGATCCTCTCCATAGCTTTGCAGACTAGACTTGTTAAGCTTATGGGGCGGTAATTACCAGGGTCCGTAGAGGCACCGCCTTTGTGGAGTGGGACCACAGTTGCCGTGACGCCACTCCTTGGGCACGTATCCTGTGGTAAGGCTGAGATTAAACAGCTGCCTTATGTGCGGGTTTAATTCCTCATTTAGCTCGTGTAGCACACAGCGGCATGCATCATCCGGTCCCATTGATGCTGTGTTTTTAGCTTTAGAGAGAGCAGCTTTCACCTGCGCATTTGAGATGTCCGGGAGGCTACACTCGGCTGGGATAGTTATCTCTCCTTTAGGGGAGAGGGTGAAGTTTGCACTGAACCTGTCTGCCAGTATGTTGGCAATGTCTGTGGGTTCAGTGATTTTTGTATCATTTTGGACTAATTCTGAGCATATCTGGGAGTTTCCACCCAGGTTCCTAACATAGCTGAAAAAGGCCTTATGATTGTCCTTTGAATCCATGGCAATTTCTCTCAAAATTGGCCTTAGTTGATTTTATGAGTGCTCGTATTTTTTTACTAATAATGATCAGGGGTGACTTCCCTTTTATGGATTTTGTTCTATCATGTAATAGCTTTCTCCTCTTATTGTAAAGTTTGTTAATGGCTGGGGTCCACCAGACTGGACGTTTGCCCTTTGTGGAAAGAGTCTTGGTTTTATTTGGGATTGCCTGATCCATGCAGTCCTGGAGATGTTCATAGAAGGCATTTGTAAGGGCTTCCGCAGCTTGGGTTGTGGTTTCCACTGGCTCAGGGGCCTTGAAGGATACCACACCAGTCTTGAGTAGTGTGAAGTTTGCTTTAGAGAAGTTCTTCACTATGGTCTTTTTTGTTTGGGGTGGGGGCGGGATGTGGATTTCCAGTGAGATTAGTTTATGATCAGATCTCACCAATGAGGGATATACTTCCGGTGTGGAGCATTTTGTCCCTTGTGTCTGATGAAGCAACTAGTGTAGTTGTGAAAGCGCTAACCATTTTTATTTTTTCTATTTTTGGTTTGAATAAACGTATGTTTGTGTGTTAACTTGGTGCATTTTATTTTATTGTACACATCTGTTTTATGCACCTTGTTTTTACCCTGAGTCGTTCATATTCTTTTTGTTTAAAGACAGAGACAGACTGCACAGGTCCAAAACTGCAGACGACACTTCCGTAAAGCTCGTCGCCAGTTCGCTGGTACTCAGTGAGGTGCTTTTGCAGCCCCTGATGCCCACTTTGATGGATTCACAGGTCGCTACCGAGACCAGTTCGGAATCCGGTATGCCACGAGACTCTTCTTTGACTAAGAAACCTGTGGATGTCTCTACCTTAGATGGGTCCGGAGCTGTTGTGCAGGCACCGGCTTCCGAGGAAGCTCTTTGCATTACCGATATTCGACACAAACCGACGACTTCTTTCGCATCTTCAATTCTGTCTAAAACTACTGAGTTTCTAAGGCCAAGAGTACGAGCTACGCATAAAAAACCTATGACCCAAACTCAAGCACCTGCTTCCTTGCTACAACATCAAATGCTTAAAATGGCAGAAGACCTGATTATGTTGATTAGGGGAAGCCAGCCTTCCCATGCTTAATGAAAAAGAGACCTGTTCCCAGCAGCTTTAACTGACCAAGAGTCCGACGACTCTGAGGTTTCTGAATATGAAGACATGCCTTTATCTGCTTATGAGAATTCTGATGCAGAGGATTCCATTCCCCCTGATTCCCCTCCAGAGGATTTTTCTTTTGAGGAATCCTACATATTTTAAGAGAGCATTTCCACTGGGAATGCCAGGATTATCCTCAGTTCAAAAAAGAGACTCAGAGAATTTTTTGATTTGCCGCAACATAGACCTTTAGCTATCACTCCTGTTCTGGATGTTGTGGATGTTGTCTTTATGGAATCCAGTCTAACTCCAGATACTTTACCCGCTGCTCCAAGGAAACCAGACAGGTACTACAGAGTCCCTGACTCTCACAAATTTCTTTTCAAAAATCCTACTGCTGACCCAGAGGTCATTTCTCAGGGGCCTAAAGGTATAAAAGCAACTACAGCTAAGAATCCCACCCCTTTGGGCAGGAATTCCTGAGCTTTAGACGGGGTAAAAAAACATACACCTTTGCAACTCTCACCATTAGGTTATTGAATTGCCAGTTTCACATGCTGAAATACCAGCAACATATTATGGAACTTATTAAGCAAAAATTATCTACCTTTACAGACTGTGCAGAAAATAAAGAATTACAGGAGCTTTTGCATTCTGCAAGCCAAGTCATCAGGCATACCTTGCAATGTGGCTTTGACACCCTAGAAGCATCTTGCAGGGCAGCAGTCACTGGTCCTGTACTGAGAAGGCGTGCTTGGCTTAAGGATCAGACCTTAGATGAAGCATTGTCTCCACCGAAAGCGCTCATTAAATAAGAATTTATTTGCAGTTACCGGCTCTTATCGTGTTTCTTTCTCGCTTGTTTGTCTTTAAGGATCAGACCTTGTCAGACCATGTCAAATCAAAATTACTAGATGCTCCTTTGAACAAAGACAATCTGTTTGGCACCAAAGCAGAAGAGGTTCTAAAAAAGATAGAAGAAAAAGCTAAGTATATGCAGACAGTCAAAGATTTTTTTGCAAGTGCAGACTCCAAGATTCAGTAGCCATTGCCCCTCAAAACATTGGTCCTTTCCAGCCCCCTCAAGGCCATCTCTAACTAGACCCAGATCAAACAGACCCTCCCCCTCAGATTACAGTCTCAGGGTATGCAGAGATCTAAGCAATGGAGTACCTCCACTTCTAAATCAGAGAATGCTAAGCCACCCCCTTATGGAAAGAATTCACAATGACTTCTCAATTCCACTCCTCACCTCTTCCCAATTGCTCGTGTCCCTAGGAGGAAAACTTGCCCATCATGCAAAAAACTGGGCCTCCATCACCAAAGATCAATTTGTCCTCAACGTTGTATCCCAGGGGTATAAATTTTACTTTCACTCACTGCCAACCCCAAAAGGGTTCCCAGACCTTCCTCCAAACCAGTGGACAAAACCAAGTTCAATCCCTGCTCTCCATAATGATAATTCAACCTGTTCCTGCAGAACAGATAGGTCAAGGGTTTTACTCCAGACTTTTCCTGGTACCCAGAAAAGAGGGCACTTGGCGTACAATCCTAGATCTTTTCATTCTAAACACCTTCCTGGTGGTACCAAAATTCAAAATGCTCACCCTTCAGCAGCTTCTCCCTATGCTGTCCAAAGATGCCTGGTTAGCCACCCTAGACCAGAAAAGAAGCCTATTTGCACATCCCTATCAGGGAATCATGGAGGAAATACTTACGTTTCAGAGCAGTATCTATGCATTATCAGTTCTCTGCACTTCCCTTTGGCCTATCCACTGCTCCCAGAGTCTTCACAAAATGCCTGGTTCCAGCCGTTGCCTATTGCAAACAGAGAAAGATTCAAATTTACCCTTACTTGGACAATTGCCTGATTCAGGCAGACAATCAGGAAAAGCTGTTGCAGCGCCTGACCTTTGTAAAGAACCTTCTAACCTCCCTGGGGTACACTATTAATGATAAGAAATCGAAACTAGTCCCCAGTCAAAAGATTGTATTCCTGGGAGCAAGCTTGGACACAGCATCCCAGATGGCATTCCTTACTCCAGAAAAACAAACCTATCTAACAGGCTACTTCGCTGAAATGGCCACCAGAATTCAACTATCCGGAAGGAAAATCCTGCAGGCCCTAGGGTTCATGGCCTCTTGCATTCTACTAATTCCATATGCCAGACTGCATATGAGGAAACTTCAGTGGTACTTAAAAAGTCTTTGGTGCCAACATTCTCAGGACCTGGAAACCGTCATATCTAACATAGGTTCATAGGTTCATACTAGGCTAACTGCCCTTGCGAGCCATTGGAAGCCTAGCCAATTGTCCCATGTCTAAGGACAGAGTTTCTCTGGTGGGCAGCAGCATGCAACCACAACAAGGGACTTCCCTTTACTCAACCCCACGCTGCCCAGACCCTAACCACAGGCCCATCAGACTATGCCTGGGGGGCACATCTGGATGACAAGTGCATTCAGGACCACTGGAGCCCAAGTCACATTCATCTGCACATCAACCAAAAAGAGATGCTAGCTGTTGAGCATGCTCTGACAGCTTTCAGACCCCTACTCTCACCAGGACCCCTGCTAATAAAAACAGACAACACCACAGTTATGTGGTACATCAACAAGCACGGGGGAACCCACTCTTACCCATTCTCAAGGCTAGCTATGGCCCTGTGGAACACGGCCTTGCACATGCATATTCATCTATAAGCTCAATTCCTTCCAGGCAAACAAAACTCTCTGGCAGACGACTTAAGCAGGAATCTCCAAGACCCGCATGAGTGACAATTAGACCCCAGCACTTTCAGCCTTCTAACTCATCAATGGGGGACCCCGGCAGTGGACCTTTTTGCCTCCACCTACAATCACCAGCTCAGCAAATTCTGCACCAGGACACCTCACAGCAGGGCCTGGAAAGTGGATGCCCTATACTTCCAGTGGATAAACCTCTCAATCTGTGCATTTCCCCCTCTGCCTCTTCTCACAAGAATATTACTCAAGATAAGATAGGACAGACCAAGGGCAATCCTGATTGCCCCAGACTGGCCACACCAGCACTGGTACCCACTACTGCACAGCCTGTCACCGGTGCCACCCTGGCACCTACCACAGATCCCAACCCTCTTCACTCAGCAGGAGGGACAGATCTTGCATCCACAACTGCAAACCCTGAATCTTGCAGCCTGGCTTATTCCTTGAATTCTCCCCCAGTGTCCAGCCTAAGCAAGCAGGTTCTGGACATCATTCTTGAAGCCAGAAGACCCAGTATAAGGAAATCTTATGCTAATAAGTGGAAAAGGTATTGTTCTTGGATTCGGTTTAAAGGAGAGGACAAAACACTGCCCTCCTTACCTCTAATCCTGGATTACCTAGCAGATCTACTCCACAGAGGCCTGTACTTCTCTTCCATTAAGATCCATGCCTGTGCCATCTCGGCTCATTACAACACTGAGCCACCTGTCTTCTCTCACCCTTTCATCAAACAGTTCCTGAGAGGGGCAAACAACTTAAGGCCACCAAGGAGAGCCTCCACCCCTGCTTGGGACCTTAACTTTGTACTGGAAAAACTCATGCTACCCCCTTTGAGCCTGCAGTGTCTGCAGAGTCAAAATTCCTCTCTTGGAAAACAGCCTTGCTTCTGGCCATCACTTCAGGTAGAAGAGTGTCTGACCTACAAGCACTTATGGCTGTGGAACCCTTCATTATTTTTCATGCTGACAGGGTCTCCCTCAGGACTAACCCTTCCTTTATGCCTAAAGTGGTGTCCAGTGTGGCTCTCAACCAATCTATCCATTTGCCAACCTTCTTCCCTAATCCTCAAAATAAAGGGGAAAGGATCCTGCACTCTTTAGACGTGCACAGACAGCTCAGATTCTACCTTGATAGGACTAAACCCTTCAGGAAATCTGGCCAGTTACTAGTCGGTTTTGCATGGGGGCAGAGGGCAAGACCATTTCAAAACAAACAATTTCCAAATGGATAGCACAATGTATCCATTTCTGCTACAAACACCATGGGAAACCAACCCTTCAGGGGGTCAGAAGGCATTCCACGAGGGCAACCACTACAGCATTCCTCAGGGGAGTCCCTACCAGGGACATTCTGGAAGCTGCTACCTGGAGTTCTGTTCACACCTTCACTAAGCATTGCCACCTGCCTATCTTTTCCAAATCCAGGGTGGGTTTTGCAACAGCAGTCGTGCAGGGCATACTAGCCAGCCCCAACTCTTCTTGACTGCCTGCACCCATTCTTTAGCTTTGGGAATCAACCCAAGTGTGATGACTGCAACAGTGAAATACAAATAACTTAGTACAGTTGTGTACACTTACCATAAATGTAGATGTTCGAGTGTATTCACTGTTACAGTCCTGGTTTCCCACCCTCCAGCCCCCTTGTCTCTCTCTCTCTCTCTCTCTCTCTCTCTCTCTATCTCTTTCTCTCTCCTCTCTATGTCTATTACTCACTCCTTACAGGGCTATTTGGGGGGTCCTGACATTTGGGGCAAGAAAAACTGATGTAATGGCATCAGCTGCCTATCTTTATACCCCTGATGACCTGACATCAGTCTTGAAGCGACAGCAGCTGATGCAGAAATACTAAGTCTCTGGTATTTGGGCTGACTGAGGGCTACCTGCAGGCAGATAACCCAAGTGTGATGACTGCAACAGTGAATACACTCGAACATCTACATTTATGGTAAGTGTACACAACTCTACTTTCTAGTATTGGTGGAGATATTGGACTTGTGCAGAAATAGGGTCCAGGCACCTAGGCGGTGCGACAACCCACTGTGAGACAACTGGAGGTGGACAGATGGCAGTATGGAAGTTTAGCTGCAGTGACAAATGCCTGCAGACAATTCCCTGTGAAAAGAAAGAAACGCCCTGCACCCTAACCACAGGTGTGAGACAATAACCCCGTATGTGATCTGCACACTACACCCCCTAGAAAACATCGTGTGCAACTAACACTGTAACATGTGCCTAGAATAGGATGCCAAGTGGGCATCAAAGTGGTACACTGAAACCTGTGTGCTGTGGGCAAAGCCTTTATTAATGCAAAATGTAAAGTAATGTGGGAAGTGCTTGGTGCATACTAAACCATGATATACTCATAACTTATAGAACTATGCCACAGCACGCAGGTTTCAGTGTACCACTTTGATGCCCACTTGGCATCCTATTCTAGGCACATGATGTCCTTCATGGATGCATCTGCAGTCATAACAGCTGGGTTGTCCTGTCGTCAGGCAGCCCGTCAGTCGGCCGGATTCCAAAGTCCGGGTCCGCTTCGCTGATGTCGCCTTCACCCGGCGTCATCTCTGTTGGTCTCGGTATAAAGGCATCAGCCGACGCCATTTTCCTCAGTCTTTCTTGCCGAAGCAGAAGCTGTTCGCAAGTGCCGGTCGGTCGGATCCAGAGATTACTTCTACCGAATACTACTTCGAAGACTTCTAAAGCTAAGTACCCCGTTGGGGACTCTTTCTTGCCTCAGCCGATGTCAGAAAAAGTTAATAATTGTTTAACCTGTGGGAAACAAATACCTCATAAAGATTTCCATTCTTACTGTCTGCCTTGTTTAGGCCCAGCCCACGACGTAGCAGCCTGTTCGGCCTGCGCTTCTTTCAACCGACGAACGCTTAGGCGTCGGTCGGAGTTTGCAGAACAGTTTTTCGGTTCTGACTTTGCGTACGTTATGTCGTCGGATCCTCCGACAACACCTTCTACCAAAAAACGCAAAGATAAAGACCGACACTCGCGGTCCGTGGTTTCGGCCGAAACCATGCTTAAGCAAACCGCGAGTGTCTCGGTTTCGGCCGAAACCGAGAAAACTGATCAAGGTACAGCCGAATCTATCTCTTCAGCTGAGACCCCTGCTACTACTCTTGAATCGGCCTCAGAAATTTTATCTACAACGGTGGTTGCCACTGACTTATCAGACACCATTCCCTTGGATGTCTCTACCCCAGCACGTGGTGCTGCTAGGCCTCCAGCAGCCATGTCCATTAAGGCCTTCGCCAGGGCTAAAGCAGCCAAGACTAAGAAAACAGTGCCTGTTAAACCACCCTCAACTAGGCCCTCTTCTAGTTCTCAAATGCTTACTTTGGCAGAAGATTTAATTTCATTAATTAGAGGATCTCAATCTCACCCTGACAGGGCCTCTCAGCCCCAGAGAAGAGACCTAGGGCAGAGCCCTGAGCCAGTGTCCTCTGATGATTCTGCTGATGAATCAGACATAACTGACCAGCCAGAGGCCCTTTTCTCCAATTTTGGAGATTCTGATGCTGAAGAATCCATTCCAGCTGCTTCCTCCAGAAGAATTCTCCTTTGGGGAAACCTTACATGCCATGCGGAGCAGTTCCAATGGCAGCAACAAGATTTTTCAGATTCCAGAAAAAGACTTAGAACCTTTCTGCACCTTCCACAGCACAGGCCCTTAGCTATACCTCCTGTTCTCTCTGTGGTAGATGATGCTTTCAACGATGTCTGCTCTGCTCCAGATTCATTACCCCCAGCCCCTGCCAAACCAGACAGATTTTACAGGGTACCAGATACTCATCACCACCTTTACAAGGCCCCACTTGCAGACCCCGAAACTATATCCCAGGGTCCCAAGGCAGTAGCCGACCATAGCTAAAACCCTATTCCTTCTGAAAGGGAAGCAAGATCATTAGACAGATGGGGTAAAAAGGTTTACACTTCAGCTACTCTCTCAGCTAGAGCTTTAAACTGTCAGTTCCACATGATACAATACCAAGAGTTTATGCTTGATCAGTTAACTAAAAAGCTAACCACTGATGAATCTCTTGACAAGAAATATGTATTAGAAATGGTAAATAACATACAACAGGTTAGTAACCATTCCTTAAAATGTGGCTATGATGCACTGGAGGCTTCATTTAGATCAGCCATGACTGGCACAGTGATTAGAAGGCATGCATGGCTAAAGGAGCAAGCTCTACCGGATCACGTTAAAGCTAAGTTGCTAGATGCTCCTATGGATAAGACAAGTTTGTTTGGTGCACCTGCCCAGCAGGTTATGAAGAAAATGGAAGAAAAGGCAAAATCAGTTCAAACTGTTAAAGATTTCCTGCAGGTTCAACCCCCAAGGTTTAGCAGGAACTGGCCTGCCAAAAATTGGTCCTTTCCTGACTCCACAAGATTTCAAAGGGGCAGGAATAGACGTCCCAGAGGCAGAAACCAATCCAGAGGAGGTGCCTACAGAGGACGACAGTGGCAAGGTAACAACAGAGGCACAGACACAACCACTGCCACTACATCAACACACCAACAGTGACTTAATCCTAAATCCGCCTACCAGGGAACAAATAGCAGCTCCTCTAGGCGGAAAGTTAACCTTATTTTCAAAGAACTGGCACCACATAACAAAAGACAAGTGGATTTTACAAACCATAGATCAAGGTTACCGATTCCACTTCCACACTTTACCAGTCAAAAGAGGAATGCCAAATCTACCTCCAAATCAAAAAACAGAGGCTCTACAACAGATAATGGAGTTAACAAACATGAGAGCTGTGGAAAAAGTGCCAACAGCAGAGCAAGGAAAGGGGTTCTACTCCAGACTATTCCTAGTGCCAAGAAAGGAAAAAAGTTGGAGACCAATTCTCGACCTGTCCACCTTAAATACATACATCATTGTCCCAAAATTCAAAATGCTGACCCTACAGCAACTTCTTCCCATGCTGGGCAAGGAGTGTTGGCTGGTAACTCTAGATCTCAAGGAGGCATACCTGCACGTCCCCATTCGACCAATCTGCAGAAGATACCTCAGATTTCTTGCAGGATCAGAGCACTATCAATTCTCAGCATTGCCTTTTGGCTTATCTACTGCGCCCAGAGTATTCACAAAATGCCTGGCATCAGTAATCGCACATTGCAGACTACAGGGAATTCAAATTTACCCATACCTGGACGACTGCCTGCTACAAGGGGACAACAAAAGCAAGTTGACAACAGACTTACAAAGGGTCATTTACTTGCTACAAGCACTGGGATACACAGTCAATTTACAAAAGTCAAGGCTGATACCATCCCAAACAAGGACATTCTTGGGAGCGGAATTGGACACAGTAAGGCAAATGGCATTCCTAACTACAGAAAAACAAAAAGAACTCCCTCTTTACTTCTTGGCACTAACAAAATTGAGCAAGTTAACAGCAAGAAAGGTACTGCAGGCCTTGGGCTTCATGGCATCATGCATAATCTTGGTCCCATTTGCCAGACTACATATGAGAAAACTACAGTGGTACCTAAGGAATTTATGGTCCCAACACAGACACAGCCTAGAAGCAGAAATCCCACTAATTCCATGCTTAAAACAGGAGTTCCTATGGTGGGCTCAGGCATGCCAGTCCAACCCAGGCCTTCCCTTTCGCAGATGTCAAGCAAGCCAGAGCATCACAACAGACGCTTCAGACCTAGGATGGGGGGCCCATATGCTGGACAAATGCGTGCAAGGATTGTGGACTCAGGATCAACTTCGCCTGCACATCAACCTAAAAGAAATGCTGGCCGTAAAACTGGCAATCCAAAAGTTCAGACCATTTCTCAAAGAGGGCCAGTTGATGATAAGGACAGACAACACCACAGTCATGTGGTACATCAACAAACAGGGAGGCACTCATTCATACCCCCTATGCAGAATGACTTTGGAGCTGTGGACCCTGGCACTCAGCTACAACATCCAGCTACAGGCAATATTTGTACCAGGAAAGCAAAATACTCTAGCAGACATATTAAGCAGAACCACATCAGATGCCCACGAATGGCACCTGCACCCGGACATCTTCAAGACCATCTCAAAGAAATGGGGAATGCCTCAGATAGATCTATTCGCATCACCTCACAATCAACAGCTCAAAAAAAATTCTGCACAAGGACATTCCACCCACTAGCATGGAAAGTGGATTCGCTCTCCTTCAGCTGGAAAGGCCTAACAGCATATGCATTCCCACCTCTTCCCTTGATACACAAAGTACTATTAAAGATCAAGGAAGAACATCCAAGGATAATCCTGATAGCTCCAAACTGGCCAAGACAACACTGGTACCCACTGCTGAGGAGCTTGTCTCAGAACACTATGTGGCCAATACCCCTGATGCCTTTGATGCTAACTCAGAACAACTACAGCACCATACATCCAAACCTAAAAACGTTACAACTGACCGCATGGAACATCACATAGCAGCAGCTAATCAAGAACTTTCCCAAAGAGTTAAAGACATTATTCTTGAAGCACGCAGACCTTCAACAAGAAGGAACTACGCTGGAAAATGGAAAAGGTTTGTCATTTGGAGTTCTGAAAGAGGAAAAGATGTGTCAAACATAGATATGCCTAACATTCTGGAGTATCTGGACGAACTTCTCTATTGAGGCCTGTCCTACTCCACCATCAAGATACATGCATCAGCTATTTCAGCAGAATACAGCTTTGATCCACCTGTTTTTTCACACCCTTTGCTCAGGCAGTTTCTCAGAGGAATCAAGAATGTAAAACCTCCAAGGAAACCACCTTTGCCAGCTTGGGACTTAAACTTCGTACTAGAAAAGTTGACACTATCACCCTTTGAACCAGCAGCAACAGCAGACCTGCAACACCTGTCATGGAAAACTGCTTTCCTACTGGCAATTACTTCAGCAAGGAGGGTTTCAGAACTACAGGCCTTAATGGCAGTGCAACCCTTCCTAATCTTCCACCAAGATAGAGTGTCCATGAGGACTAATCCAACATTTATGCCTAAGGTGGTATCCAGAGTGTCTTTAAACCAGGCAATCCACCTACCTACCTTCTTTCCCAACCCACAAAACAGAGGGGAAAGAATACTGCATACATTGGATGTACATAGACAGCTACGCTACTACTTGGACAGAACCAAAAGCAGCAGAAAGACTGACCAACTTTTTGTGGCCTATGCAACAGGAAGGGAAGGAAAAGCTATTTCCAAACAGACAATCTCCAAATGGATAGGAAATTGCATACAATTCTGTTACTCCTTCCATGGAAAACCAATTCCACAGAACATAAGACCTCATTCTACAAGGGCAACAGCCACTACCGCAGCCTTTTTACGAGGAGTGGCTACCAAAGACATTATTGAGGCGGCTACTTGGACCTCCGTGCATACATTTGCCAAGCATTATAATTTGCCTCTATATTCCAGATCCCGAGCAGGGTTCGCCACTGCTGTACTACAAGGGATCCTAAACACACCATAATCTTCTTTTATCCTCCTCCCCTAGTTGGCTATGGTATTCTACCCAGCTGTTATGACTGCAGATGCATCCATGAAGGACATAGTACAGTTTTGTACCTACCATAAATGTAGATGTCCGAACTGGATAGCATCTGCAGTCAGGATTACCCTCCCTCCTTCCCCTCTGAGGTACTCCTAGGGTGTTTTATCCTCCTAATAGCTAGCTGATGGGGGGGGGGGAGTCTTTTATGGTGTATTTGTTTGTATATATGTACATACATGCTTATTTTTGTGTTTACCTATATCCTTTTGGAAACATTGGCATCTATCCAAAATTTTTAGCCTTCAAGAGGGCTTCTGGCATCTGGGGCAAGAAACACTGAGGAAAATGGCGTCGGCTGATGCCTTTATACCCGAAGACCAACAGAGATGACGTCGGGTGAAGGGCGACATCAGCCGAAGCCGGACCCGGACTTTGGAATCCGGCCGACTGACGGGCTGCCTGACGACAGGACAACCCAGCTGTTATGACTGCAGATGCTATCCAGTTCGGACATCTACATTTATGGTAGGTACAAAACTGTACTTTACAGTGTTAGTTGCACACGATGTTTTCTAGGGGGTGTAGTGTGCAGATCACATACGGGGTTTTTGTCTCACACCTGTGGTTAGGGTGCAGGGCGTTTCTTTCTTTTCACAGGGAATTGTCTGCAGGCATTTGTCACTGCAGCTAAACTTCCATACTGCCATCTGTCCACCTCCAGTTGTCTCACAGTGGGTTGTCGCACCGCCTAGGTGCCTGGACCCGCAGAAATAAGATGTGAAGAACAATCGGGTTAGTAGCACAATAAGCAAAACAGATTTCTCCTCAAAAGTCTAAAACACTGAATAAAGGGGTAGAGCTTCCACCCCTTCTCATTATAGTTTAGGTACTTTTGGCCTGTGATATTTCTGGCTAGATACTTTTGAGGTTTTTCTAATTGTTTGATATGTTTATTGACATGCATCCCAAATGGAACGCTGTACTCGTTAAATGACCTGATCAATGGTTAGTGCAAAGGAGTGATTGCTTCATTAGTCTTTCATGATATTGCTTTGGCAATTAGCTGTGCTAAATGAAAAGACTTCCTGACTGTTGACATGTGATGGTTAAAATAGAGGGGACTATCAGCTTAAGTCAATAGGTCCCTCAGTACATTTTTGTTTTGTAGTGGTATGTTGTCTGTACAGTATGATGGGGGGGGGGGGGGGATTGTCTACCAAAAGTGATGATATTATACTTTTAGTACTTAATTTGAGCCCATTTTCAGGACATCAATAATTTACAAGGAGGAGGAGGAGTTCATTTTAGTGGGTTTGGATATCACAGAGTGACTTAACAACAACCCCTAGTTTGGAATCATCTGAAAATTTTGTTAGCCAGTGAACTTGGCTCTCTGCTTGAAGATCTGAGAAGTAATTGCCAAAAAGAAGAGGCCCCAGCACTGAACTCTGAGGGACCCTGTTGTTCATTTCCATACTTTCTGATGAGGTACCTGGAACTGGCAGCCTTTGGGTTCTGTCTTTCAATCATTTTCTATCTTAACACATATGAGTCAGTTTTAATGTATTTAGTTTCTGTATGATTATAGCTGGGGAATGGTGTCAAAGGTCTTGGTCAGGCCAAGGTAAGCTGCATGCACTACATGGCCACCATTGATAACCTCCATAATACTTTCGAAGACGTTCACCAAATTGGTTTGACAGGATCTATCCTTCAGAAAGGCAAGCTGTTGGGGATCAAGTGTAATATGATTCTTGATGTTGCAGTTTATTTTTAGCATATTCCATGGCTTTGTTGATACTTGTAAGGCTGATAGGTTTGTAATTACCTGGGTGGGTTATAAGGCCATCCTTATGAAGGGGCATTGCCACTACAGTGCACTGCTCATCAGGGTCAAATCAGCTAGACTTAGGCTAACCAGTTTAAGGAGTATGTCTGGAAGGACATGTTTAACACAGTTAAGCAGCCAGGTTTATTGCTATTTAAAATGCATTACACAGTGATGTATTAGTTACACAAAGACTGATTACTTCAAAAGAGCTGCTGTAACTTTTGTTCCATCTTGGTTGTACAGGGGTAAATGAAAATATGATAAGGTGTAATACAGTCCATCATTTTTAATTGCATCTGACATTAATTTGACTTTTGCAGTTTGACTAAGTTACTGACAAAGCTTCACATCAGCAAGGAGATATCAGGAAGGGAGAAACCTGCTGCAGTCAGATAATACAGATCCAGACTGAGCTCATATAAGGCCAGTACCACCAAGAAACATATTAGTGCTGCTAGTGACCTTAATGAAAATTGTATAACTAATAAAATAAGCATGACAGGACTAAGGATACTTATCTTCTTTTAATGAAATTGATGAGGTATGTATACTGTGAATCGGCAGCCCAACTGGCCCAATCAATTTACATTGATTAAATGATGTATATATTTGTGTGTATACATTTCTAGGCATTTTATAATCTTGTGTATGAACAATAACTTTGATCTTTACAATATCTCATAAAAAAGAATATAACTTACACCGTGGCTTAATAAATTCCAAAGTGTTTTTTTTCTTTGTCAATTTTTTTAATGTAAAAGGCAGTTTCAAATGTGCACATAAGTTCTTATAATTGTGGTTTAAATATGTATTTATTATTTTTCATTTTACAGACACAGATGTACAGCTGGGTGAAGAAATTGAAAAAGAGTATACTAGAATATGGACTGCAGTATCAAAATTAGTTGACGAATGTGAAATTTCTGAAGCTTTTCCAGTGAGGAATACTTCCAAAGTTTTTATAAGCTCTGAGGGCAGCAAAAAAGATGGTAATACTAATAAAACTGATTTAATGTGAAATAATTACAGCTATTTGTATTTACTATTCTGAAGTAGAGAATTGCGTTGTTTTACATCTAGCCGAACTAATTATCTCAAAAATCGCAGAAATAGATTCCAGCTAACAGAATAAATTATAATATTTAAATGCTACAACTGGATTAGCAGAGCTTGTTTTTTATAAGGCTAGTATATAAAGAAGTATATAATTTTCATTCAGTTTTGCACGCTTGAAACTGATGACAGTACTGTTTAAGCTTGCAGTCTGCAATTCTATTCCTTCACAATGTATATTTAGGTTCATAGGTTCATAGGTTCATACTAGGCTATCTGCCGTAGGGCATTTATAAGCCTAGCCAGAGTGTGTTTGGCTTTCACCACCCATTTTAAATTAATTTTGCTATGCCCTTTTTCGAGGTTAGTATACTGTGCCTCTGTCTAACAGTGACATAGAAGTGATATTGTCTTCCTATCATTTGTTACATTTTTGAGGTCCTATCAACAATTAAATACTCTGTTTTAAAACACTGCTAAAACTGTTTTAGTAGAACCAGCCAGTACATCCACTTTATATGCATTGTTTAAAGTTTTCTGAAACTGATTTTGAATTGTCTACTTTAGATTTTTTTTATTAGTTATTTAGGTACAGTCTTATGCTAACCTGATCACACCACCATTTCAGCTGTCTTAGTTAAGCTAACCTAATCATACAGCCATTTCAGCTGTCTTAGTTAAGCTAACTTAATTACAAAGCCATTTCACCTATCTTAGTTAAAGTGGTACAGCAGTAATATTTAACGTCACTCTAAATATTTATTTATTTATTTATTTATTTATTGACATTTGTTAACTGGGTTGGTTCAGATGGGCTTCTGGCCCGTTTTCAGTGGAGACCCGAGAAGAAAAGCTCCAAGAAAAACAGAGATCATACATACAGAGAAGTGATAACATATGCATTAACATGTGAACAGGAATTTAATAAAAATTTCAAAAAACAGACATTCTGAAGACAGCAAAACTGGTAACATATAGATTAACATGCAATTAACGTGATCAAAAATTTAAATTATACAATAGTATTTAAAAGACAAAAGTAAAAAGAGATAAATTTAAACACTTGTAGTTATGTCTGTCCTATGTTATCAGGGTTATGATTTTTTTACATATTTACAAAAATAGTTAGTTCCAGTCAGAATTAAGTATTATGTAGAAGTAAATATCCTCAAGTAGGGGGAATACTTTGTAGAGAGGGGGATATTGAGAGGCGTACCCAAGGAGGGAGAGAGGGGTTAGGTTGGGTCCTGACAGGGACAGATTTTGGAGTTAAGTAGATGGAGTTTTATTTTTTTCTTTAAAGTGGGATGGGTGAATGGTGGAGCATATGTCTCGAGGAAGTTTGTTCCAAGTTTGGGTGATGGAGTATTTATATAAGAGTTTGCCTACTGCTTTTTTGGTTGGTAGGTGTGCAGTAGTAGCTGATTTGAGGTACAAAGAATACGAGGAGGTGTGTAGATAGAGATGAAGGAAAAGAGCGCAGGACAAGATGAAGGTTTATAGAGAATGAACTGTAACATTTGAAATTGTGATAGAAACAGTAGGTGGGGGAACTCAAGCCAGTGGAGGGATGTAAGGGGCAAGCAGTGATGAGTATTGTATGGAGAGCTTGTGATGAATCTGGCTATCTTATGATACGTTTGTTGGAGTTTGTTTAAGGTTATGGTTTGAATGTTGGTGAACACGGGGGCAGCATAAAGAAGGGAGAGGAGGATGAGAGCCTGAGCAAGGGAGAGTCTAGCATTTGGAGTTAAACATTTTTTGTTACGATAAAGTAAACCTAGTTTGTGATTTGTCTTTTTTTTTGCATTGGAGAAGGTAACATATTAAATTTGAGTTCATCATCGATGATGACTCCTAGCAATTTAGTGTGAGTTTCAGGTTTAATGACTGTGTTATTTGAGGAATTGATAGAAAAGGAGGATTTGTGGTGAGTCAGAGAACGGGGAAGAAATAGTAGACGTTTGGTCTTTTTTGGGTTGAGGATGAGTAAGTTACTGGTTAGCCAATGTTCGGTAGATGAAAACGTCTGTTAAGTGAGTGTTTAGAGTTCACAGATGTTATCAGAGATAGAGATGAGAGTTGAATCATCAGCATATTGTATGAGGGAGGATGGTTTGCAAGATGTGTGGAGGTCATTAGTGAAGATATTGAACAGGAGGGGATCCAAGATGGGGCCTTGGGGTACTCCTGTTGGTACAGGTAAGAATGGAGAAGAGGAAGAGAGCCATTTAATGGACTGTTGCTTGCAGGGTATGTAATTGGAGAACCAGGAAAGGGAGAAGGAAGATAGAGTGAGACAGGCAAGTTTAGATAACAGTAGGGGATGGGAGACAGTATCAAACGCTTTGGAAAGGTTTAAGAAGAGACAGGATATGAGTTTATTGTGATCTAGGGCCTCAGCTATGGTATGGGTAGAGGATAAGAGGGTTATAGTTGTGCTGTGGTTGGGACAAAAGCCATGCTGGGTGGGTTTGAGAAGATTGTTTTGGAGGAGGTGTTTTAGCAGTTGTGAGTGGATGCATTTTTCGAGAATTTTGGATAGGGGGGATAGGATAGCTATGGGACGGTAGTTAGATGGGTCAGTAGAGTTACCACCTTTGTGTAGTGGTATAGTGAAAAAGGATTTCCAAAGGGTGGGTACAGTGACTTCCTGATTGGACCTATTGATAGACACTGGGTATGCAATTGAGTCAGCAGCCAGTTTGAGGAATGAAGGAAGGAGGTAGATTATCAGTGGAAGGGGAGCAAGGTTTTAGCTTAAGAAGTAGAGATCAGATGTAAGAAGTGGGAACAGGATGAAAGGTGAAGGGGTTATTGTTAGATGGGTAGGGAGGGATAGGTTGTGTTGAAGTGTTACCATTGGATGATAAGAGCACTTGAAGATTGTCGATAAAGTGTTTATTCAGTAGGGTAGCTGTTTCTAGAGGGGATATATTAGGGTAGGGGGAGTTAGAGGTGCAGCCAGGAGAGAGAATTTTATTTATAGTCAACCAGAATTTACGTGGGTTAGATTTACTATTTTTATCAGCATTGGACTGTTTCTTTCTAAGATTTCTGAGAGGTCTATAGTTCTGAAGGAGGGGTAATTCTTTAGTTTTCATCCAGGCTTTCCAGCCATTATCTCGTTGGAGCATAAGAGACTTAGTGTCTTTGGAAAGCCAAGTAGCGTAATTGGATTTTATTCTTATCTTTCTAGAGAGAGCAAGGGAGTTCAGAGTATTCAGGAAGATGGTATTGAAACTGTTTACTGCTTCATCTAGAGAGATTTGTTTAAGGAGTGACCAGTCAGTGGAAGATAGAATAGAGCTGAATTGGGTAACATTGAAGTTAGAGATTTTTCAACAGTCTCTATAAAGATTAGGTTTGGGTGGTTGGCAGGTGAATCTAAGGACAGAGGTGGGTAGGTGGTCACTAAGTTGGTCTGGTAGAGTAGTGGGGTTGTGATAGAGGTTAGAGGAGTTGGTGAGCATCCAGTCAATTATGGAGCTAGAAGTTATGTTTTTATGAAATCAGGTGGGGGAAGTTATTAGCTGATGGAAACCATGTAGATTTATGCTGATTTGAGGGCAGTCAGTTTTGAGTTTGGACCAGTCTAGGTTGAATTCACCTAAGATGAGAGTTTCATATGGAATCTTGTGGGAGAACCAATCTAGGATTTTCTCTAGGATGGGCAAGTTGTTTCCTGGAGGGATGTAGATAGAGGCGATAGCTAGTTTCTTGTGTGGGTTGAAGTGGCAGTTTACAATTAAGAGTTCTGCTGGGTGGAAGTCTGGCATGGGTGCAGGAAAAGGTGACAGGCTTAGGCTGTTAGAGTGAGGGACAGCTACAACACCCCCTTTTTTGGGGCATCTAGCTGAGCGGTAAATATTATAGCCTGGTGGGAGAATTTCATTGTTATTGATATGAGGCTTAAGCCATGTTTCAGATAAGCAAAGGATATGAGGGGTTGTGTGGGGGAGTTGGAGGGTGAGAGAGATTGGTGTGGATGTAGAGGGGGGGGTTAGGGTGGATGTCACCAGATATGAGTAAGGTATTAGAGGGTACAGAGAGTAAGGTGATATATAAATGTAGTTTGTACAGCTTGGATTTAGATTTATATGCAGGTGGGAGTATTTGTAATCTAGTTGGCTTATGAAGACATGAGTTGGGGAGGTTTAGTAAAGTTGGGGAGATGTTAGAGAAGGATGGTGTGAAGTGAGTATTAAAAATTAGATGCTTATTATGATTTTAAAACATTGTTGATTCTAAGGGAGTTCATAATACTGACATTGACACATGCATTATGATAAATGCATTTGTAATATTAAAAACATGGGTCACTTCTAGGGTCACAGCTTGTGTAGAGCTTCATAGAGAGGATTATGAATGGGCAGCTGATTGTTACGTTTGTTTTTTGTTCAGAAATTGTAATGAATTGAGTTTGGGTGGAATTTGCAGATGGTTTGCATAAGGGGCGTATAATTCATAGAAACTTGCTGCTCAGTAGTGCATATTTGTGCTACCAAGCATTAACTGTTTTGCATCTGAATGTAAATGCACTAGTCTTTGGGTATAGCCTTCAGAAATGTTGCCCTTGTCCTTCCTGGCTGTACTGCTTTTTAAGGAATTTTGTGTAGTACAGAAATTCATTGTCATCTCTGCTGTGCATGAGCAGTGTACCTGCACCAGTCAGCTTCCAAAAGCTTTTTGACGCCATCCTGCTGCTCCACCTGCATAGAGAGCGAGAAGTGCGCTATGTAAAAGGGAAGAGGAGTTCAAAAAGCTTTTAAGCACTTTAATGCCTTGTAGGAAGGTAAGAATCCAGAATATTTGCCCTAGGAAAAGTACAGTTTTGTACCTACCATAAATGTAGATGTTCGAAGATCCACATTGCTGCAGTCCTTACACTTGGGTAGTCCGCTGTCCTCGGTCGGCCCGAATACCAAAGTATAAGGCTGACGTCGGTCAAGGCGCATTAATCTGACGTCAGGACGTCAGGGTACAAATGCGCATGACCGACGTCATATCCTCAGTCTTTTCTTGCCCCAGATGTCAGAAGACCCTAAACAGGTAAGGCCAAAACCAAAAAACAACCACACACTAAACACCCCTGCACCAAATCTATGTACAACATATACAAATTTACAAAAGTACAACCCAACCCACACAACCACCCCTAAACACAGAGGGGAAGGAGGGAGGGTAAATTGGACTGCAGCAATGTGGATCTTCGAACATCTACATTTATGGTAGGTACAAAACTGTACTATGTTCTTCATCTCACATTGCTGCAGTCCTTACACTTGGGTAGAATCCCAAAGCAGAGGTAAGGGAGGATGGCAAATCATAAAGAAGCAGGAGCTGCCAAAATGCCCTGTAAAATAGCAGTGGCAAAACCAGCCCTAGATTTAGAGTAGAGAGGAAGGTGGTAATGCTTAGAGAAAGTATGCACTGAACTCCAAGTAGCTGCCTCTAAAATATCCTTAGTTGCCACCCCCCTTAGAAATGCTGTAGAAGTGGCAGTAGCCCTAGTGGAATGAGGCCTAATCCCAGCTGGAATCTCCTTGCCATGATGGGAATAACAGAAAGCAATGCAAAACCCAATCCACTTAGAAATAGTTTGTTTTGACACAGGCTTGCCCTGAGAACTCAAAGCAAAAGAAACAAACAACTGCTGAGACTGCCTGAAATCCTTAGTCCTGCTTAAATAATAACGCAACTGCCTGTGTACATCTAAAGTATGCAAAATCTTTTCCCCCTTATTTTGGGGATCTGCATAAAAAGTAGGCAAATGAATAGTTTGGTTTAAAGCCACACTAGAAACCACTTTAGGCATAAAGGAAGGATTAGTACGTAAAGATACCCTATCCTTATGGAAAATCAAGAAAGGCTCAACCGCCATAAGGGCCTGCAATTCAGAAACCCTTCTCACAGAGGTAATGGCCAACAAAAAAGCAGTCTTCCATGACAAATATTTCAACTCAGCAGTAGCTGCAGGCTCAAAAGGTTGTAGAGTGAGTTTCTCCAACACAAAATTGAGGTCCCAAGCAGGAGTAGAAGCTCTACGTGGGGGTCTTATATTCTTTGCCCCTCTAAGAAATTGCTTGAACAAAGGATGAGAAAACAATGGTGGGTCACAGTCATAGTGAGCTGAAATTGCTGCAGCATGAATCTTAATGGAAGAGAAAGACAAACCTTTGTCCAATAACTCAGTAAGATATTGAAGAGCCACACTCAAATTAGGCTCAGAAACATCCAAATCCTTTGCTGCACTCCAAAATAAAAATCTCTTCCATTTTTCTGCGTACACTTTCCTTGTACTAGGTCTTCTAGCTTCCATAATCACATTCAAAACTTGTTGAGGAAGTTGAGACCTGCTATGGTTCAAAACAGAATATGCCAGGCTGTTAGATGAAGAGAGTGAAGCTTGACATTGAGTAGATGACCGTCCTTCTGAGACAACAGGTGTGGAATCAAAGGTAAAGGCCAAGGAGGCTTCCTTACCAGACTTCTCAGTAATGGGTACCAGTGTTGTCGAGGCCAATCTGGAGCTATTAAGATCATCCTTGGTTTGTCCTGTCTGACCTTTAGAAGTACCTTTGGGAGGAGAGGCAGAGGCGGAAAGGCATACACATGAAGATTTTTCCAACTGAAAGAAAGAGCATCCACTTTCCAAGCTGTGTGATGAAACCTTTTCGTGCAAAACTTTGGCAGCTGGTGGTTTAGAAGAGAAGCGAACAGATCTATGTCTGGAGTTCCCCATGACACTGTCAATTTCTGAAATACATGAGGATCCAATTGCCACTCGTGGGGATCCATGATTTGCCTGCTTAACACATCTGCTAAGGAGTTCTGTGCTCCCGGCAGAAACCTTGCCTGAAGATTTAGTTGCAAACTGAGAGCAGTGTCCCACAAAATCATTGCTTGCCTGCATAGAGGATAAGAATGTGTTCCCCCTTGCTTGTTGATGTACCACATGACAGCTGTGTTGTCTGTTAGAATCAACACCTGTCCTGGAAGAAGTAAATCCTTGAAAGCCATTAATGCAAACTGGACTGCCAACATCTCCTTCAAGTTGATATGTAGATGCTGTAGTCTGGCAGGCCACTTGTCTTGTATCCACTTTCCATTCAGATGAGCTCCCCAAGCTTTGTCTGAGGCATCTGTCGTTAGAATCTGACTCGCCTCTGGCCGGGTCACAGAGAGTCCCTTGTTTAGGTGACATTCCTGAGCCCACCACAAAAATTCCTTTTGAATGCAAGGTATTATTTGAATGACAGTGTCCAGATCCTGGCAGTGCTGTGTCCATACATTTTTGAGATACCATTGCAGCTTCCTCATATGCAGTTTGGCATTGGGAAGCACCAGAATACAAGATGCCATGAACCCTAAGGCTTGAAGGACTGTCCTTGCAGTCAGCCCGGACTGATGAGATAGCTGACGGAAGTAAAGGGAAAGATTCTTTTGTTTGTCCGGGGTCAAAAAGGCCATCTGGGTTGCTGTATTCAGTCTCACACCCAGAAAGCACATGTCTTGAGAGGGTTCTAGACTGGACTTTATTTCGTTCACAGAATACCCCAGGCATCTTAGCACTGCTATCACATATTCCAAATGCTGAAGAAGCTCGTCCTTCCCTTGAGCCAGAATCAGGCAATCGTCCAAATAAGGATAGATCTGTATTCCTCTCAATCTGAAGAAAGCTATCACTGGAGCCAGAACTTTTGTGAATACTCTGGGCGCAGTAGATAAGCCAAAGGGCAATGCAGAGAACTGATAGTGAGAATTCCCAGCTCGAAAACGCAGATACTTCCTGCAACTTAGTCTGATGGGAACATGAAGGTAAGCCTCCTTGAGATCCAAAGTTACCATCCAGTGATCTTTGCCCAGCTGAGGCAAAAGCTGTTGTAATGTCAACATTTTGAACTTGGGAATGTCCAGATAAGTGTTGAGGATAGATAAATCCAAAATTGGTCTCCACGTGTTCCCCTTTTTTGGTACTAGGAACAGGCGAGAATAAAATCCTAGGCCCCTTTCTGGCATAGGAACCGGCTGTATGGCCCCTATTTGGAGTAACAGAGAAATTTGCTTGTAAGCTTCTATTCTTTGTTGAGGAGGAATGTCTGGCGTGCCTTTGAAAGGAGGCAAGGTATGGAAATAAAACCTGTAACTGTGGTGAATGATATCCAATACCCATCTGTCTTGGGTAATTAAACTCCAATTTTCTTTGAAAAGTGCCAATCTTCCTCCCAAAGGTGCTGCCAGGCGAGAAGGCTCTGGCAGCTGAAAAGGTAGGTCATTGGGTCTGTTTACGAAAGGACTGACCCCTGCCCTCACCAGAAGACTGTGCAGGTGAACTCCCTGTTCTAGGCCTAAAAGAGCCCTGAGCTCTGCCCCTACCACGTCTAGACCTACCCCTAGACTGGGAATCATAAGAAGGATATGTCCACCCCTTGGTAGGCCAATTTCTACTAAACTTTGGAGGCTGAACCTGCAAAAAATCTTTAACAGTCTGCATAGACTTAGCCTTGTCTTCCATTTTCTTTAAAACTGCTTCAACAGGAGAACCAAACAACACATCAGATTGTAAAGGAGCATCTAAAATCCTTGTCTTAACATGCTCAGCTAAATTCTGATCTCTCAGCCAGGCGTGCCTGCGAAGAACAGAACCAGTGGCAGTCACCCTCGAAGAGGCCTGTACAGCATCAAAACCACATTGCAAGGAATGCTTACCCACCTGTTCAGAAACATGTACTAAATCTTGTAACTCTTTACATTCAATACCTTCCGCCAGAGCATCTACCTTAGACTTCAATTGTGAAAGGAGATAGTTTTGATATTTCAACATGTGAAACTGGCAATTCAAAGCTCTCATGGCTAAAGTGGAAGAAGTATAAACTTTCTTTCCCCATCTATCCAAAGCCCTTGCCTCTTTATCTGGAGGAACCGGATTTTTAACAACAGAAGCCTTAACACCTTTAGGCCCCTGAGAAACAGTTTCTGGGTCTGCCCTAGGACTCTTAAAAAGATACTTATGAGCTTCAGGCACCCTATAATACCTATCCGGTTTAACAGGAGCAGGAGGCAAAGAATCAGGATTAAGAGAAGCCTCTGCAAAAACATCTTCCACCACATTCAGAACAGGAGGTATAGCTAAAGGCCTATGCTGGGGTAGAAACAAAAATTCCCTAAGCCTTTTCCTGGAATCAGAGAAGTCCTGACCTTCCCATTTAAAATGCTCCCTCATGGAATGAAGAGTCTCTGAAAACGAAAAATCCTCAGGAGGAGAAGCAGAAGGAGTAGAATCATCCACATCAGAATCAGAATAAGGAGAATACTCCTGCAAATCTTCAGCCGAAGACTTGGAAGCATCCGAACCCTGCTCAAAACTCCCAAGGTCAGGTTCCACCCTGGGCCTCTTATCAGGAGGGGGCATAGAACCTCTAATCAGAGTAATTAAATCTTCTGCCATTTTAAGCATATGCTTCTTGGGCACAGACCCTGAAGTACTAGGGGTGACACCAGCTGAAGCTAAACCTGGCCTGCCTCTGGGAGAAGCCTTGGAAACAGAAGGGGAGGGCCTAACCACCTTAGGCAAGGAGGGGAGAACAGCTACCTGAGAAGCCCCTTCAGCCTGGCCTACCTCCTGAGAGGACACATCTTGTAATAATAAAGTCTCTCCCTGGGACTCCAAAGAAACTTCTGGCTGAACCTCCGGCTCCACCGAGCCCTCTAAAGAACCGGCGTCCGGGACGGACGGTTCTTCTAACCTAGGCTTAGCTGCTTTGTCCTTGCGCTTTTTCGACGAAGCGGGCGTCGGAGCATCCGACGGCATTTTATAGTTGCACCGCTTCCCGAAGACTAACCTGGCACAATCTAATCTTCTCTTTATAGTGCGTTTGTTAAACCTAGCACAAGAGCGACACCCAACAACGTCGTGCTCAGGCCCTAAACAAGGTATACACAAGGTATGATAATCCCTATGAGGTATCTGTTTCCCACAAGAAATACAGTTATTCACTTTTTCTGACATCCGGTAAAATACTGAGGCAAGAAAAAAACAAAATATTCCCCAACGGGGTACTTAGCCAACTTTGATTCGGTCTGAAACTCCGACTTCGGAAAATCTCAGAATGCCAACCTGCACTCGCAACGCTGCTTCTGCATCGGACCATGCGGCAAAAAAGACTGAGGATATGACGTCGGTCATGCGCATTTGTACCCTGACGTCCTGACGTCAGATTAATGCGCCTTGACCGACGTCAGCCTTATACTTTGGTATTCGGGCCGACCGAGGACAGCGGACTACCCAAGTGTAAGGACTGCAGCAATGTGAGATGAAGAACATCAGAAAATGTGTGCTAATGGTCAAATTGAACAAAGCACGGCTACTCTCCTTTTGCAGTGTACTTGAAAAGCCTATGCTATGTCATATCCTACTTTACTGAGTACTGAAACATCAAAGAAGGAAGATCATCGGTTTCCTGATGTTCTTCGTGTTTCACTGCTGCAGTCATTACATTTGGTTATCTGCTTGCAGGTAGCCCTCAGTCAGCCTGATTAACAAAGTCTTGGGTCCTGTGTCGGTTGCTGTCCCTTCTTCCATGACGTCAGGTCATCAGGGGTATAAAACATGCAGCCGACGCCATTACATCTGTCTTTCTTGCCGTACGGTGCCCGAAGCAGAAGCAGTTCGCAAGTGCCGGTCTGCCGATTCCTGAATTTTTTGTTTTCGAGTTTCAGAACCAAAGTTTTCAACTAAAGCTAAGTACCCCGTTGGGGAAACTTTTTCTTGCTCCTTACCGATGTCAGTAAAAGTTAATAATTGCATTACTTGTGAAAAGCAAATATCTCATAAAGATTTTCATTCGTACTGTATTCCTTGGCTAGGCCCTGACCACGACGTACCTTGCTGTCAGTTTTGTGCTTTATTTAATCAGCGCACTATCCGTCGTCAGTATATTTTTGCCTCTAAATATTTCAGTTCTTGGTTTAATTATCCAGAAATGTCGTAGGTTAGCTATCCGACTACCGGGATTCCGAAAAAACGCAAAGATAAAGACAGAGACAAGTCAACGAGGTCAGTGAGGCGCTTTCGCAGCCCTTGATACACGCTACTTCTGATTCGCAGGCCTCTACTGAGACCCATTCGGAGTCCGGTATACCACGAGATGCTTCAACTATGGAACCCGCGGATGTCTCTACCTTGGATGGGTCCGGAGCCGCTGTGCAGGCACTGGCTTCAGAGGGTGTATTCAGGCCTACGGACTTACATATTAAACCAATGCCTCCTTCTTCTCTTAGGCCTAAATCTCGAACCATGCCTAAAAGACTGACGCCCAGGCCACATGCTCAGGCCTCTATGCCTAAAAAACAAATGATAAGAATGGCTGAAGATCTAATAACTCTAATCAGGGGTAGCCAAACCCCCCCCCCTTTCTAAGAGGCCTAGGACTGAAGTGATTTATGAATCTTCTGAACAGGATTCTGTTTTTTTCTGATTCTTCTGATGATCTGGATTTGCCCTTATCTACTTATGAGGATTCTGATGCAGAGGACTCCATTCCCTCTGCTTCCCTTCCAGAGGATTTTTCTTTTGGGGGAAACCTCGCATACTCTAAGGGAGCATTTCCACTGTGAAAGCCAGGATTTTTCTGATTCAAAAAGAGGCTTAGGGATTTCTTACTCCTACCTCAGCATAGTCCCTTAGCTATTCCTCCTGTACTAGACATTGTTGATGATGCTTTTTCGGAATCTAGTTTGGCCCCTGATTCCTTACTTCCTGCTCCCAGAAAACCACACAGATACTACAGGGTTCCTGAGTCATACAAGTTTATTTTTAAAAATCCTATTGCGGATCCAGAGACTATTTCACAGGGGCCCAAGGGCATTAAGGCTTCTACTGCTAAAAATCCTACACGTTCTGATAGAAACTCCAGGGCACTGGATAGTTGGGGTAAGAAGGTTTACACTTCTGCAACCTTGATCATTAGGGCTTTAAACTGCCAGTTTCATATGTTAAAATGTCAGCAACATGTTATTGGATTGCTTAAACAGAAAATGATGTTGATTCCTGACTGCGTGGAAAATAAAGAATTACAGGATTTAATGCATTCTACTGAACAAGTTGGAAAACATACTTTGCAATTTGGTTTTGATTCATTAGAGGCCTCTTGCAGGGCGCTGTTACTGGGTCTGTGCTCAAAAGGCATGCTTGGCTTAAGGAGCAATCTTTGCCTGATCATGTTAAAGCTAAATTGTTGGATGTTCCCTTAAATCAGGACCACCTGTTTGGCAACAAGGCTGAGGAAGTTCTTAAAAAGATGGAAGATAAGGCTAAATCTATACAAACTGTTAAAGATTTCTAACAAGTTAAACCTCCTAGATTTAGTAGGCACTGGTCTTCTAAGAATTGGTCCTTTCTAGCCCCTTCCAGGTCTTCTCAAGCCAAACAGACACAGCAAAAAACCCAGATTTCAGTCCCAGGGGACACAACAGGACTAAGTAGTGGGAGGCCTCCACTTCCAAAGCTGGGAGTAATAAGACTCCCCCATATGGTAAACTGTCCTAATGACTTCCTTTTAAAATTTTCAAGCACTTATCAACTGGTTGCCCCTTTGGGGGGAAAGATTGCTCTTCATGCAAAGAACTGGGAACTCATTACCCAGGACAAATGGGTTTTAAATATAGTGTCCCAGGGATACAGATTTCACTTCCATCCATTGCCAACACCAAACAGGTGGCCGGACCTACACCCAAATCAGTGGGCAGAGGCCCAAAAACAAGTACTGTCTCTTAAGCATGGGCGCTATTCAACTGGTACCAGAAGAGGAAAAGGGAAAAGGATTCTACTCAAGACTTTTCCTGGTACCCAGAAAAGACAATTCATGGCGTCCTATCCTGGACCTGTCTACTCTAAACACCTTTCTGGAGATTCCAAAATTCAAGATGCCGACTCTTCAACAATTACTTCCTATGCTAGGCAAATATGCCTGGTTGGCAACACTAGAGTTAAAGAAGCATACCTGCACATCCCAATCAGGGAATCTTGCAGAAGATACCTACACTTCAAAGCAGGCTACTCACACTATCAGTTCTCTGCACTGCCCTTTGGCTTATCTACTGCACTCAGGGTATTCACAAAGTGCCTAGCTCCAGTTATTGCATTTTAAAGGCAAAGAAATATTCAAATATACCCATACCTGGACGATTGTCTAATTCAGGCAGAAAGCCAGGACATACTTTTGAATCATCTGGCCTTTGTACAAAGGGTTCTGACTTGTTTGGGGTACACCATAAATGAAAAGAAATCACACCTGGTACCCTGCCAACAAATTATATTCCTGGGAGCAAGCTTGAATACAACTTCCCAGATGGCCTACCTCACATCAGAGAAACGACTTCTTTTGACAACCTACTTCAAACAAGTGGCCACAAAGACCCTGCTATCTGCAGGACAAATACTGCAAGCCTTGGGGTTCATGGCCTCCTGCATTCTTCTAATTCCATATGCAAGGTTGCATATGAGGAAACTACAGTGATATCTAAAAAGCCTATGGTGTCAACATTCTCAGGATCTAGAAACAATGATACCTATCATAACTTGCATACATCTAGAGTTCCTTTGATGGGCAGAGGCCTGCCACCAAAACAAGGGACTACCTTTCACACCACCCCCTGCCGCCCAAACCCTAACAACAGACGCATCAGGCTATGCATGGGGGGGGGGCTCACCTGGCAGGGAAGTACATTCAGGGCAAATGGAACCCAAGTCAAATGCACCTGCATATCATTCAAAAAAAATGTTAGCTGTAAGAAATGCTCTGACAGCCTTCAAGGACCACAATCTTCCAGGACAACTAATGGTAAAGATGGACAACACCACTGTTATTTGGTACATAAACAAGCAGGGGGGCACACATTTTTACCCCTCTGCAGACTAGCCATGGCATTGTGGAACACAGCCTTGAGCTACCAAGTGCACCTACAAGCTCAATTCCTGCCAGGAAAGTTAAATACACTGGCAGATGGACTAAGCAGAAACCTTATAGACCCACACGAGTGGAAACTGGAACCAAGGATTTTCAACATGTTGACAAACAAATGGGGGAGCACAGATATAGACCTGTTTGCCTCTCCCCAGAACTACCAATTGGACAAATTTTGCACAAGGACTCCCCACAAACAAGCCTGGAAAGCTCTGTCCTTCAGCTGGAAAAACCTATCAGTCTATGCCTTCCCCCCTCTGCTTCTGCTCTTCAAAGTAATACTAAAAATCAAACAGGACAAATCAAGGATGATTTTGATTGCTCCAGACTGGCCGCGCCAACACTGGTACCCCCTCCTGCACAGTGTGTCACAGTTATCCATGGCACCTGCCTCAGACTCCTTCCCTGTTGTCTCATAGGTTCATAGGTTCATAGGTTGGTACTAGGCTGTCATCCCTAGGGCCTATACAAGCCTAGCCATAACCATTCCCTGGCTATTTCTTCCCACATTATTTACTTTCCTGGACCCCTGTCTAGCAGGGCGACTGACATGATCCCTGGGGTGAATTTCCTTTCTCCCATCCAATCGTCAAGGTTCCCCTTGAAGAGGTCCAAAGAGGCACTCTGCTTGACATGTATGGGCAATCTATTCCAGAGTCTGGGGAGTCTCTGGGTCAGGAACCTATCCCTCCAGCATGTTTTGTTTATTGTGATGACAAGGTTTAGATCCCTGGAGCTTGTAGCTCTGAGGGATTGAGATTTCTTTAAGTGTAGCATGCCCAACAGCTCTGGGTTTGACATGGCCTTGTATGTTAAGCTCAACAGGAGAACCAGATTCTGCACCCTCAGCTTCTAACATTGAACCTTGCAGCCTGGCTAATTACATAATCTCTACTTTACCATCCCTCAGTAAACCTGTGATGGACATAATTTTAGAGGCAAGGAAGCCTAGCACTAGAAAATCCTATGCTGAAAAATGGAAAAGATTCTGTGCCTGGAACCAATCTCAAGGGATGAGCAAAGCAGAGCCCAATTTACCACAGATTTTGCAATACTTAACTGAGATGCTTCAAAAGGGCCTGTCTTTTTCCTCTATCAAAATCCACGTCTCAGCCATTTCAGCTCATTATAACAGAGAACCCCCCCCCCTTCTCTCATCCACTACTCAAGCAGTTCCTCAGAGGGGCCAAAAATTTAAGACCACCCAGGAGAGCTCCAACCCCAGCCTGGGACCTTAACTTTGATGTGGAGAAACTCACTCTACCTCCTTTCGAGCCAGCTGCTACTGCAGACCTAAAATTCCTTTCTTGCAAAACAGCTTTCCTTTTAGCAATCACTTCAGCTAGAAGGGTATCTGAATTACAGGCCCTTATGGCAGTGGAGCCTTTCATCATCTTTCATGCGGACAGGGTGTCCCTCAGAACCAATCTATCCTTCATGCCCAAGGTGGTATCCAGTGTGGGTCTTAATCAGTCCATTCATTTGCCAACCTTCTTTCTCAATCTGCAGAACAAATGAGAACAGATATTGCATTCCTTAGATGTGCACAGACAACTCTATTCTACTTGGACAGGACTAAACCTCAAAGGAAATCTGAACAACTGCTGGAAGCATTTGCTGCAAGGGCAGAGGGGAAGGCTATTTCAAAGCAAACTATTTCTAAATGGATAGGCCATTGCATTCATTTCTGCTATAAGCACCATGGAAAACCTATCCCCCAGAGGATCAGACCTCACTCCACCAGGGCTGCATCTACGTCTACAGCCTTTCTCAGAGGCGTCCCTAGCAGGGACATCCTAGAAGCTGCTACCTGGAGTTCTGTACATACTTTCACCAAGCATTACCATTTGCCAATTTTCTCTAAATCCAGAGCTGGCTTTGCCACTGCAGTCTTGCAAGGCCTTATAGCCGGTCCTAATGCTATCTAAATTCCTCCTCCCAACCACAGCTTTGGGAATCTACCCAAATGTAATGACTGCAACAGTGAAACATGAAGAACATAGTACAGTTGTGTACACTTACCATAAATGTAGATGTTCGAGTGTATTCACTATTGCAGTCCTGGTTACCCTCCCTCCAGCCCCCTAGCTTCTTTTTGCTATACCTCTACTTTCCTTTACTATGCTTAAAGGCCTTTTTGGTGTATTTGCTTTTTTGTTGGAGGTATTTCATTGTACTTTTATATTTAATTGTTCCCCATTAGGGGGGCACCTGACATCTGGGGCAAGAAAAACTGATGTAATGGCGTCAGCTGCATGTTTTATACCCCTGACGACCTAACGTCATGGAAGAAGGGACAGCAACCGATGCAGGACCCAAGACTTTGTTAATCAGGCTGACTGAGGGCTACCTGCAAGCAGATAACCCAAATGTAATGACTGCAACAGTGAATACACTCTAACATCTACATTTATGGTAAGTGTACACAACTGTACTTTGTTAATGTTTCAATACGTTGTCATTGACTTGTTTCCAGATGGTATCTTTGTTTGCAGTTTGCCCTAGTGAGATAAGAGGGAAAGGTATAGCCCAGTTCCTTAGAGCTGCACTTGGTTTGGCTACTTTGCCTGAGATTTACACTGTATCTGCTGCATCTAAAGCCATCCACTGCTAAAAGAACAAAAATAAGTGTCATTTTGCACTTCTGCTGATTATTTTTATGGTAATTCATAATAATCCTGTATTAATTGTTTTATATTTCAAATTTTAGAAAAGTTTCAAAACTAAACTGTTTCCACTGCTGTTGTATTTAATTACATTATGTCTGCTAGTTTACAAGACAGTAATATCTAGACTGTGTGGTTTCTCCGTACTTAAGCTCAAAAACCAACATTTTTACATTGAGTGTTTTCTGACTGTACTCTTGTGGCAGAAGTGTGCTGTAGCAAACATATCTGAGTTGGAGGCTGCTGGCTGAAAGCTTATTGTGTGTTTTCCTGTTTGGTCTGTAAGCCTTGCTGTTGTAAAACTTGTTTTTCTGATTCTTTATAAGCCCAGTGCTTGTATTAGGCTGGTCTCCTCACAGTGGCAGTTAGCAGTGCATTGTATAGATGCAAATGCTATTAAATTAAAATGTCTCTGTAACCTTCCCCAGTCCCCCTGCTGCTCTTGGAGCATCTGAGTTGTGCACACAGCAGCATCACCTTGTTGGATAGCTGCAGTTCAGCATAGCACCCATTCTTTGTCCATATGCTGTCATCCCATTCTAGTTAAATTTCGCTACTCTTAGTATTCTTCCTGATTACACCCATAGTAACAAAACTGAAACCATAGATAGGCACTTTCCTGCTATCTCTGTTGCCATCCTGGTGGACATGGGCATCCTGAGGCATTGTAGCAATTGTCTCATATATACTGACAATCACTTTATCCTGAAACAAACAAAAACAGTATGTGAGAGATGTAGTTCCACTATGAAAATTGAGACACAAGTCTCACATATTGACAAATCAGATTAACAGGTTGTCAGCAAATGCACATTATTTCCCTCACTAAATAAGGTCTCAACCCATAAACTCACATATGCAGAGGTACTCACAAGTAACTCACCAAAATCAGTGGCCTCCGATATGCTGCCCTCAGAAACCACATGCAAACAAAACCAAGTCAGCACCAACCACTACATATAAAAATATATGTCACAGTATCACCACAAGCAAGCTACATAGACAAAATACCACACATTCAAACATCTTGGTCATAAGAGACTCCATCGTGAGACACACTAGACACTCCCCTCACCATACTGGATAAAGAGAGGGTTACAGTCAGTTGCCTGTCAGGGGCCAGGATTCGCCAGATCATGCAGGCACTCAGATCACTCAACCACAAGTAGCAGTCATAGTTCATGTGGACTGTATGAAGACAGACGTGATACATAATGGACCTCTCTGAATACATGTCTCAGGCTGGTATGAGTCTCGCATTGAGCAGCATTGTACCCACTCCAAGAATGATACCACAATGCAAACAGAAAATGATTGACTTCAGTAAACTGCTGTTATTCCAAGGGAGTCCAGTATTTGTCAGCCTGGGACAACATGGTCAACAGACCAGAAGTGCTTTGCCAGAGACTGTGTGCACCTGCCACTGCTACGGTTTTAAATACTGACCAAGGTACTAGCCAGCCCCATAGTGCCTTATTTAGGCAGTGCCAAATCAACAGACCTACCAATGTAACAAATTCTTCTAATGCCAAGCTGAAGGTACTACTGCTCAGTGCTAGGAGTCTTAACAAGAAGCTGCACTCCCTTGAATCTGTCCTTGCCCTGGAGAATGCTGACATCTGTGCAGCTATACCGATGTGCTTCAAGGATGTGGAAAGCACCTCAGCAGTGCAAGGCTTCAGTGCCTGTTACACATTCAGAATACCCTCTGAAAAGGAAAAATTGAAAGAAGGTGTTTCCATGTGCATAAAAAGCAATCACATCTCTAGATTGGAGGTTACAAATCACGCCAGTCGAGGTTGTGGAAAAATCCTTTTACTCAGTTTGTTTAGCGCTTTCATGCAATAAATGCTTGCACTTCTTCAGACAAACTTACAATAAAACATTAAACCTTTTATATAAAAGCTTAAAACCAAGCCCCATTTTTGCATTATCAATTAATTCATAAACTATTCAATATAATTTGATGCAAAAACATGTTAAGAAAGTTTTTCACAAAATATTTAGGCATATTTGTGTTTTTTTTTGTGTGTACATACATATATATGTTTTTTTAGAAAATGAAATGTTTGATTTTGGTATATATGATCTTTGTAGTTGGTTAGTTAAAACAAAGAAATATTAACCAACAGCATGAATTTTGTAGTTGGTTGGTTAAAACAAAGAATGCAAAGCAACAGCACTTTGAATGTATAGCTGAGCCTCAAGTATTTTACCTCAAAGTAATTGGTTTAATTTGAATTAATTGAATGATGGCTTGAGTGATTAACTTGGGGGCTTGGTTTTAAGCTTTTATATAAAAGGTTTAATGTTTTATTGTAAGTTTGTCTGAAGAAGTGCAAGCATTTATTGCATGAAAGCGCTAAACAAACTGAGTAAAAGGATTTTTCCACAACCTCGACTGGCGTGATTTGTAACCTCCGTTTTTTTCTTTTTTATACGTTTATCAGTTTTTTGCTTTTTGGTTTCATGGCTGAAGGTAGCGGTGGTTTGCAATCGCAGTCGCAAGGCTTGTTTGGTTCTAGTTCCAGTCCAATATCCAACAGAACCAACGAAGATGTGGATGCAGTCGGATATCTTACTGCTTTAATCCAACAACTTACACAACGTGTTGAGGTTTTAGCTACAAGAGTAGAGTCTCAAGGTTCCAGCAATACTCCTGTTGTTCGTCCCAAAGCGGGGACAATCTTTCAAAGTTTACCGGCTTTGGCACCTCAACCCATGAATGTTTCACCAACTACTTTTTCTGGCGTAGTGAGTTCCAACAACATTTCGCCAAGTAGTATACCTCCCGGACAAAGAACAGGTCAAGGTACATGTACAACTGCGGTTAATACTCAAAGTGAAAACAGAAGTACTAATGTTACAAGATCTAATGACCTGCCTGTCCTGGAAGAGTTTTTTAAGGTACCAGATATTAACTTTAACATATCAAGTAACATAGGTACGGTAAATCAAACTAATGTGCAGGAGAATGACATGTCTTGCAACATAGTTGCCAATCTTAAACAACTTGATGCATATTTATTGAAATTCAAAAAGCTGCAAGTTGAGATTTTGTATTTACGCGAATGCATAAAACTTAAAATTGTGCCAAAGGGTCTGCGACAGTGGAAGTACCCGTCTGGCACAACAAAACAATCAGAATTTTATCTCCGTTTAGTTCAACATTTTGATGAGCAAGGCTTCAAGTTGTTAGAATTACTAATTGAAGAATATACCCAGCAAATGTCGACTTTAAAGGAGAAACTTTTAACTTTAGACAAAGCTATAAAAACTGACTCAAGCTTTTCCCGTTACGAGTATGATTATGTGAGGATTTTTTCAAGCATTAATGTCTTGATCAGTAAAATAAGCGAAACAAAAAAGAGAAAGATACACAGGGATAGGTTAGCCTATGAGAAAGGCAACGCCTACCCTGACCCACCGGTCAACAAAAGTGCGCACGTTACTTCTTCTACAGCGTATGTGCGCAATGGGTTCCCTGACACAGATACACAAGCCCTGGCGGAAGGTGATTTGGATACCTTTTTGAACATAGATAGTAGTTCACTATCATGTAACAATGAAGTCCCCCAAGACCTTCGGCGCAGCGAGCGTATTAATAACAACAACAAGAAGAAGTTGGCCAACCAAAATAACCAACAAAATAATAAACAAAATCAACAACAGGGTTTTCAGCAGGGCCAGTGTGGTTCTTGGAAGAAAACGAATTGGAACCGGAAAGGCCACAACAGATTTGGCTCCAACAAACGCAAGAGGTAATACAAAATGAAAATAGAAAATCCTTGAACATTTTGACAAGCAAGAGTAATGACTTTAAGTTATATAATTTCACAGATTTAGAAATATGTTCTGAATTTATTGAGTTTTTAGCTAAGGGTTTTACTTTTGTTTTGCCTCCTAAGTTTAACATTGCCAAGGTACTCTGCGACTTAAAACTATTTGTTCGCAAACTGAATTTAAGAATGTTTTTTGGTGAAAAAGAAGTTAACCAACTTACAAAGGAGTATGTTTCAAGTGTATTCAACCCTCCTTTAGATAATAAATGATTTTTGAAAAAATTACTGAAATTCATTTAAGGGGTTTGCACAAAGAAATTAGAGCAAATAAATTGATGTCGCAAAAGGAAATTGATTTGATAACTTATATGAGAGTACATGAGATACGGGTAATGAAGCCTGATAAAGGCGGGGGAGCTGTTTTGATGCATGAGAAAGATTATGTGGAGAAAATGTATGCTTTGCTTTCCTCTGAAGAATATAAAAAAGTATCACTTAATGAGTTTAACCAAGCTTATCAAAGAATCCGAGATTTTTTGAATGATTTATTTATTGAAGGGAGCATTTCGCTTGATTTATACCACTTTTTTTCTATGTCAGCACCCCTTACTCCAGTGCTGTTTGGCATTCCGAAATTACATAAAAATATCCAAGAATCTCCATTTAGACCCATAATAGATGGGTGTAATTCCATCACTTACCCTTGTGCTAAATGGGCCGACAACAAGTTAAAGGAGTATCTCATGACAGAAAGCCAAATATGTAAAGATTCTTGGCATGTTTTAAATAGTCTTAATGAGATCTCCTTTAATGTTGACTATGTATTTTTAACAGCTGATATTAAAAATTTATACACAGTCATTCCGCACTTAATAGGGTTAGAATTGGTACGTGACTTTTTGTTGTTAAAAAATTGTCCAGGAAATGATGTGGACTTAATAATTAGTATACTAGAAATAATATTAGAGAACAACTATTTTATGTTTAAAAAGGACATATTTTTACAACAGTCAGGAGTAGCGATGGGTTCCCCGTGTGGCGGAAGCTTCGCCAACACAGTAATGGCCTATTGGGAGCGGACTTTACTTTTTCCACACGCACTTTTTAATAAAATCATAGTGTGGTATACACGCTATCAAGACAATATTTTAATGATAGTTAATGGGACACAAGATGAAGCCATGCAGTTAATCAACGAGATGAATTCCTTTTCCTCTTTTTTGGATTTCACTTATGAGATTAGTGAGACATCAATTAATTTTTTGGACATTAATATCACAAAAAATTTAATGAAAGATACCTTTTCCACTAAGATTTACAGAAAGCCTACATACAGTAATTCTTTTTTACATTTCACTAGTTGCCACCCCTATCATCAAAAAAAAGGGGTGGTTAAAGGACAATTTGTCAGAGCTTCTCGAATGTGTTCCACGGATGAAGCATTTGAAGAGGAGTGTTGGCAACTTTGTGATATGTTTTCCAATAGAGGATACCCAAATCGACGTGTTAGTGCAGTCTTTTGGGAAGTTAACAACAAAAGGAAAGCTGGGCTACTTAGCCTGATTTTCAAAGGAGTGAATCGTAATCTTGAATTTTCAAGTCAGATTATTCAAACAGCTAATAAAACTACTGAAAATAATAATAGTATTACAATTAACTATAACATTAGTTTTCTGACTCAATTTAATTCCCATGCCAAGTACATCAAGAGTGTCTTGCAAAATAATTGGGAATGTATTATACAAGACAAAAAATTACACTCCTTACTAGGTTTTAAACCTCTAGTAGTATACAAGAAGGCACTTTCTACAAAAAACTTATTAGAGCTTCCCTTTAAAACTTTTAGTACTTGTAAAGGTATGTTCAAGTGCGGTAGATGTAAGTACTGTAAGTACATCCAGACAGGCTCAACTTTCATCATTAGAGGTACCAAATATTATATTAATGAAAAATATAATTGTGAAAGCCAGGGAGTAGTTTATCTTGCCAAGTGCAAAGATTGCCCGGCTTATTATTTTGGGAAGATGGAACGGTTATTTAAGACCCGTATTTATGAACATTTATATGCTATATCTAAAAATAATCCATCAAATGCCTTAGCAAAGCATATTATGGAAAATAGCACACACAGTTTTTTGTTTAATGTAGTGGAAAAGGTTCATAAAAATCCTAGAGGTGGGGCTTGGTATTTAAAGTTGCAGGAACATGAACTTCTTTGGCAACTAAAAACCAATGCCTACACCTTTCCAGGTATTAATGATATGTGTTCCATTAAATGTTTACTCAATATTAAAGCTTTGGATAGATAAACATATATACAAAATAACTTTGTTTAATAAGTATATGCATTCGTGTCTATTATTGCACATTTTTTCAATTTTTCATTTTTCATGTACACAACATGAGTATATTTATTTAATTAACGTTAATTAGCATTTTTTATAAATAATGATATATATATATATGAATTTATTAAGTTTAAATAGAAACTTTTACATTATCAATTAATTTATAAACTATTCAATATAATTTGATGTAAAAACATGTTAAGAAAGTTTTTCACGAAATATTTAGGCATATTTGTGTGTTTTTTTGTGTGTACATACATATATATGTTTTTTAGAAAATGAAATGTTTGATTTTGGTATATATGATCTTTGTAGTTGGTTAGTTAAAACAAAGAAATATTAACCAACAGCATGAATTTTGTAGTTGGTTGGTTAAAACAAAGAATGCAAAGCAACAGCACTTTGAATGTATAGCTGAGCCTCAAGTATTTTACCTCAAAGTAATTGGTTTAATTTGAATTAATTGAATGATGGCTTGAGTGATTAACTTGAGGGCTTGGTTTTAAGCTTTTATATAAAAGGTTTAATGTTTTATTGTAAGTTTGTCTGAAGAAGTGCAAGCATTTATTGCATGAAAGCGCTAAACAAACTGAGTAAAAGGATTTTTCCACAACCTCGACTGGCGTGATTTGTAACCTCCGTTTTTTTCTTTTTTTTTTTTTTTTTTCTTTTTTATACGTTTATCAGTTTTTTGCTTTTTGGTTACATCTATAGATTGGTCAAGCAGGATGATTCACCTGAGCTACTCCATGTCCAGCTGACCATAGGCAAAATCCCCCACTATATCATCGCTAGCTGCCATTTCCCCACCATGAACCATGAAAACCACTCTGCATACCTGATGCTACTAGAATCACTTACCATTCAGCCCAACACACTACACATGGTTGATTTTAACTACCCTCCATAAACTGGGAAGCATATACGATCACTAACATGCAGGCATAGAGATTCCTAGACTTTGTCAGTACACATGTTGTGGATTGTCTTGCAATCCCACTAAGGGCTCAAATATCCTTGACATAGTACTCACAAACATGGTGGAGTGGTGTACCCACTATGCAGTGTAATGTCCTCATTGATAAGATCAGATCAGATCATAAACTGGTCTGTTTTGAAATAAATTTAATGGGAGTATCCCATCAAAACCTAAAACCCTAAAGAATTTTTCCAAGGCAAATTGCCTCCTATTAAGTGATTGCCTAGGTGATTTTAAAGCTTCCTCTAACCCCAAAAACCTGGAGGCCTATACAGAACTGTACATGAATGCCCTGTACAACCACTTACAACTGCATAGAAATGGCAGCACCTGGCTGAACTAAACCCAGATCTAGCTGGAAAAAACAAGCCACCCTGGTAAATAGACTGTATAACAGAAGGAATAAATTCTTGTATAGAATCAAGTGGGAGGGAGCACAACAGAAAAAAAATCCCTCATTAGTCTCAACAGGCAAATCAGGAAACTCTTCAAATATTCAGACGCTAAAGACATAGTTAAAACAGCCTCCCAAGCAAAGGATCACCCAAAGCATTATATGTCCAAAATCTTAATGGAAATGCCCAACAATATGATGAGCTGCATGTAGATGACACTACATATACTCAGCCAGAAGAAATAGCAAAAACAAACTTGCAAAAAAGGGTGGCTCAGGTTCACACTCTGGTCCCTCTGGTTACCTCCCCCTGTAAACCCCTTACCATTCCCTCCTTTTCCTGTTATCACAAAAGAACAGGTTGTCACTGCACTCTCTAAAGCTAGAAAACATGGCACCAGTGGGCCCTAACAGAATCCTAGGGTGCCTATTAAATAGCTTGAAACATGACCTAGCAGACCCACTCAGATCTCTATTTGACCAAAGTCT
This sequence comes from Protopterus annectens, assembly GCF_019279795.1. Lineage (NCBI taxonomy): Eukaryota > Metazoa > Chordata > Ceratodontiformes > Protopteridae > Protopterus > Protopterus annectens. Next base: position 944,812,685 of record NC_056729.1, read on the forward strand.
CCAAATAGGATAGAGGCACAAATCTCTCCCATCAAAGGAGACCAAAAACTCATCACCACAAACGTGTGAACTACTGCACAAAGGGGTATGATATGACAATCTGATTACAACTGGCTGATGAGGACAATATGAGTAGCCCAATTTAACAACAGTGTGTAAATCAACCAAGTTGGCCTGTGAGGGGCAGTGATTTCTTTGAGAATCTGGAGATTTCTTGAGAAAAGGTAACAGGGCAAGGTCAGGTAGGGCATGTACAGTGGTACATAGATTATACCGCCTACCCACCCAAATAGATAAATAAACAAAATTGGGCATGGCGTTATAGATAAACTCACAAGATGGGACATGTAAGATGGACACACAGAGATGGATAGCCAGATGGCTCACCACCAGTGGCCAGCCAGTCACCAGGAATCCACATGGCTCAACAAAATACCAGTGGTTTGACACCACAGTCTCAGATGCTGCTGCCATTTTGGCCTGTGTTGCAAGTTGGTTGGCCTTAGTTGCAATCATTGACTTGCAAATGACTCCCCACCATTATGATTGATCTGATGCCAGGTCTATGATGGAATGTCAGAGCCATTGCCTCCATGGTGTCAAATGAATGGTCAAGAAGAAACCCTTCAGTTATGCAAATAGTGGTCAAATGCCATTTGATTCCCTTTCCCTGCAAATTTGATAGCAATCTGAGAGTGGATGAGAGAGAGAGAAGTGTAGATCATGAGAGATTTAGTAGCACTTCATCTGGTTACATGATGTCCGGGTGTGTGGCTTCTATCTTCTTTAGTGCTATGCAAAGGCATGGCATTCAAATCATGGCAAAACAGAAGATCTCATCAGACTAATAATCAAGTACAGTGCACCCTTTGGCATTTTAACAGTTGGAGCATTCATTTTAACAGTTTTCAAAAAACATTTTTTTTCCAAAAAACAAATTCAAATAAAACAAAATGTCCTGATCACTAAATTCAGTTCACCTGTATTACTACTTCTACATTCTACAGGGGGTTGAGTGTGTCTCCCTGATGATAAGGGAGTCTTTACCCTGCCCTGATGAAAATCTCTGTAACTGAATTTTTGCCCTGAACTTGTAATCCTGACTGTGAACTCTATTATTTTTCTTTTTATATTTTTTACTAATTTTTTTCCTTTTTTTATGGGAGTGTGCAAGGGAGTCCCTATTAGAACAAAAAAAAAAAAAAAAAAAAAAAAGAACAAAAAAAAAAAATTTTTTTTTTTTTTTGTTTCCTTTTTCTGACAAACTTTGATCTTTCACTTTTTGTTTTTTTTTTTTTTTTTTTTTAATTTTTTTTTTTTGACACACAAACACACACACACACACAACACACACACACACCACACACACACACACACTCACACACACACACACACACACACACACACACACACACACACACACACACACACACACACACACACACACACACCACACACACACACACACACACACACACACACACACACACACACACACACACAACAAGTTCTTCGTGTTTCACTGTTGCAGTCATCACATTTGGGTTATCCCTGCCAGGGTAGCCCTCGGCTGGCCTGAATACCAAAGACTTAGTATTTCTGTCGGTTGCTGTCGCTTGAGGACTGACATCAGGTCATCAGTGGTATAAAGGAAGGCAGCCAACACCATTACATCAGTCTTTCCTGCTGTGGAGCCCAAAGCAGAAGCAGTTCACATGAGTGCCGTTTGGCCGCTACCTGAGTTTCGTTTCCGAACTGAAGTTGAAGTCTTCGAAAGTTAAGTACCCCACTGGGGATCCTTTTTTCTTGCACTAACCGATGTCAGAAAAAGTTAATAATTGTCTTACCTGTGGAAAGCAAATAGTACACCGGGACTTCCACTCTTACTGTGAAACTTGTCTAGGCCCAGACCACGACGTCCATCTTTGTCGGTTCTGTGCTTTGTTTATTGCCAGAACTATTCGTCGTCGGGACCTTATTGTAGCCAGATATTTCCGATTACAGTCCTCGAATTCTGATATGGCTTTGGTAAGCCATCCGACAGCAGATCTTCCAAAAAAACGCAAAGATAAAGACAGAGACAGACTGCACGGGACCAAACCTTCCGATGACTCTACCGCCAAGCTGGTCATCAGTCCTCTGGAATTCAGTGAGGTGCTTTTACAGCCCCTGATGCCCACTTCAGTTAATTCGCAGACTGATACCGAGACCCTTTCGGAGTCTGGTATGCCGCAGAACTGTTCTTCTTCTAAGGATCCTGTGGTCATCTCTACCTTGGATGGGTCCAGAGCCGCTCTGCAGGCACCGGCTTCAGAGGAAGTCCTTCGCAACACAGAATCCAGACATAAACCGACACCTTCTTTCATGGCTACCATTCTTTTTAAAACAACCGAGTTCCTGAGGACCAGGTTTCGAACCACCCCCAAAAAATGACTACCAGCCATTCTCTGGCACCTGCTCCCTTGTCTCAGACACAAATGCTTAAAATGGCAGAGGATCTTATCATGCTGATTAGGGGAAGCCAAGCCACTATCACAAAATGAAAAAGAGATCTGTCTCCAGCAGTTTTGTCTGAACAAGAAACCACCAGGCACTGGAGCTGAACAGATTCCTTGTCATATTAAATTGTTATCAGTGCATTGCTTAAGTGTTTAATGAGCAATTTGGCTTTTATTATAAAAAGGTGTAAGAAGTTTGAATGGTTATTCCTTTGAAGGCTATTTGTAGCCGAGGTACCAGAATAAACCGTTTCAGCTGTTCATCTCCAGTGCCTGGTGGTTTTTTGTTTGCTGTTTGCTACCTTTCCTGGTTTTCTTTATTTATTCGTGGACCTAGGAGCTGATTTTTTTACTATGGCTAATTTAGCTATGAATGGAGATGTTTTTCGGTTTGCCAACTTGTTAAAAGAGAGGGATGATAAGTTGGCTCATTTTGATCCATGGACTGTTACTGGCGATGGAAATCTTGATAAAAGGTTTGCTGAATTAAGAAAGTTAAGGGTAAAAGAGACTTCACTTTTTTATGATACATGCTTGTTAGAAAAATATGTGAGTTTATCCATTACACCTAGAGGGCTTCGGGTGGATAAACTACCTGCCTTTAAGTTTACTAATGAAGAAAGTGACTTTCTGGAAGAATGGAAAGCTGTTTCCTTACAATGTACATTAAGCTGGCTAAAAATTCTTATAAAACGAAACCGGAGAAGTTTGGGGCTGATCCAATCACAAATTGCAGAGGTGGAGGAGAGTTTATCAAAAGAATTTTGCACCGAGATGTTTTTTGCAACTATGAAAGAACTTAATGCTGACATTGTCAAAATAGAAGCTGAGGTGATTTCAAGAAAAAAGAACAAGTTAAATAGGGACATTAATGACTTTAAAAATGATGCAGTATATTTGTGGCAACGTAAGCGTAAGAATGGTATCTCCCGAACCGGAAACGCTGAGGGCAGCTCCAGAAGTGGTAGAGATTCATCTGTTTCTTCGTCGGATACAGGCGTGAGTAGAAAAAGTGTATCATTCGAAAGAGTGGATGTAATGGAAGACGCTGGTGTGCAATCCGAGGCAGAAGAACAAACAAGATGGAATTTTCGCCGGGGGAGCAAGCGGAAGGCGAGGAACAAGGGTCGCAATAGAAGATATTGAAGGAAGGACTGGTTTTGTGTTAGGCACATCCTTTTCCAGGTCGAGACATTTTGCTTCTGCTCATACTGACATTAACAATATGCAGGTTGTGAATTTAAGTGATTTTGTATTAACTGGTGACATGGAGCAAGTATTGTTTAAAGGTAATAAGTTTGTTCCTACTAAAATACCTGCATTGGCTGACTTGTTGTTTGATGCCAAACGTTTTTGTCGAAAATTATTTCTAAAAGTGTTTTTTGAAGCAAAGAGTTCTGAGAATGCTGTAAAGCTAGCAAGTTGTGTTGACAACATTAGTGTTACTAGTAATGGTCATTCTGATAGTAATGCAGGAGCCATTTATAGTAGTAACTGTTTGGATGTGTCTTGTACTTCTTTTGATTCTCTTTTGGATCTTTCAATTTATGATTATGATTCACAAAGTCTTGCATTTGTAGATTTGGCTGTTTCTGAATGTGACGGTGAATCTGTTGAAAGTGATGTAGATTCTGGGCGTTTCATTACTGGGTATGGTAAACTTGAGGTTCCTGTTTTACCTATTAAAAGTTCTTTTTGTCCTCCTAAAAATTCCTTTACTTTGAAAGTTTTTGAGAACACTTTAGTAAGTAAAATAGAATGTGAATATTCTTTATTTGAAAAAATATGTTGAATTTAATCTCACTAAACCTGAATGGGCAGCTTTAAGAAACATGCAAAATGTTACAGATAAATATGCTTTTTGTCAGGCGGACAAGGGAGGGAACTGGGTGATTATGGATAGGTTGCATTATTTAAAAATGGTGTTTGATTTACTATCTAATGAACAGGTTTATGTTGAATTAGCTAACAATCCAATTGTAGAATTTAACACAGTATTATTGGAATTGTTAGAGAAAGGGGAAAGACTAGTTTTTTTGACTGACAAGGATGTTAAGAAACTTCATATAGTTAGTCCTAGGGATCCTAGTTTTTATGCCTTGCCTAAAATACATAAAAATATGTTGGACCCTCCTGGTCGCCCAATTGTCTCTTCTTGTGGTGGATATCTTGAGAATGTTGGCATATTTTTGGATAGTCTTTTGAAAAAAGAATTGAGAAATGTGAGCTCACATATTAGTAATACTAATAGCTTTTGTGAGAAGATAAAGAATTTACAGTGGGAGAATACTTTCTATTGGGCCACAGTAGATGTAAAGTCTTTATATACAAGCATTAGAACTAAGTTTGGCCTAGAGGCAATTAGTAAAATTTTGGGGGAGGGTCCTAGAACTTCCTTCATTATTTTACTTCTGGAATTCGCACTAACTCACAATTATTTTTTGTGTGAACAAAAAATATTTTTACAAAGGGAAGGGACTGCAATGGGAGCAAATTTTGCCCCCACGTATGCTATATTATTTATGTCCTATTTTGAGATCACATTTTTATATACTTTGGAATTTTTTCAAAAAAATGTGGTACTCTATTATAGGTACATTGATGATTTAATTTTTGTGTTCTCTGGTGATGTTACGAAATTTGATGAGTTTGTTGGTACGTTGCATGGGAATAAATTTGGTCTGGAATTCACATATGTAGTTAATGTCCATACTATTCAGTTTTTGGATATTCTACTATATGTGGATATTAATAATAAGGTACAATTTAGACCATTTAGAAAGGACACTGCAACCAATAACTTTTTGTATGCCACCAGTGCTCTTCCTATGCATTTAATTGAGTCACTCCCTTTTGGTGAATTTAAGCGCACATTTGAACATACCTCTTAAAGTGGTTTATTGGAATCGGAATTTGAGGATGTTAAAAACAGATTGGTAGCTAGAGGTTATTCCGAAATTCTAATCAAGGATAGTATTGATAGGGTACTAAGATCTGACTTGAATGTTAGGGATGATAGTAGAACTTGTAGAAATAGGAATGCTGAAAAAACTTTTTTGAACAATAAAAGTAAAAGTGAGAATAAAATATTTTTTGTTACGAAATTTTCTCCCTTTTCTTCTACTTTGAAAAATATTGTAGATTTTCTTTGGCCGTTAGTTTGTCAGAATTATGAGTTTGGTAATTTATTTCCTAATAATGTCTGTTTTTCTTATGGAAGATATATGAATTTGAAGGAAATGTTAAAGCCAAAGCGAAAAACAAGGGAAACTATTTTGTTCAATGGTAGATTAAAATCAGAGGGGATGTTCAAATGTGGCAATTGTAAAGTTTGCTCGAAGGTGAAGAATTTGTCAGGTTGTCATATTAATGGGGTAAAGTATCAGGCTACTGACAAATTTGATTGTAAATCCTGTGGGATTGTATATATTGTGGGTTGTGGTTGTATCCCCCCTAAGTATTATATAGGTCAAACAAAACGTCAGTTAAAAATTCGGATTTTGGAACATATGGGGGATATTAGAAACCGTAGGATGGAAAGTCCAATTTCTGAACATTTTAATAGTGCTCATGATGGTGTTTTGGACTCTCTATTTTTTTGTGCGCTAGCTAGGCCTGATGTTTATAATGCTAGTAATTTCATACAGAAATTGTTGAATTTAGAAAGTAGATTAATTTTAATGTTTGGTACTTTAAAACCCAAAGGGTTGAATTTGGAAATAAATATTACTATTTAAAGATGTTGTTATTTATCAAATATTTATTATTTAATTGTTCAACCTGGGGTTATATGGTAGGGTACTAGCATACTATTTATGTATTTTTTCTACACTTGTGTATTTAAAGGTTTTCCTGTGGTTCACTAATGCTTTCTTATGCTTGTTCTCTTTAAACTTGTAAGTTCAAGATTCCTTGTCATATTAAATTGTTATCAGTGCATTGCTTAAGTGTTTAATGAGCAATTTGGCTTTTATTATAAAAAGGTGTAAGAAGTTTGAATGGTTATTCCTTTGAAGGCTATTTGTAGCCGAGGTACCAGAATAAACCGTTTCAGCTGTTCAGCTCCAGTGCCTGGTGTTTTTTTGTTTGCTGTTTGCTACCTTTCCTGGTTTTCTTTATTTGTCTGAACAAGAGTCAGATGAATCCGATGCATCTGACTATGAAGACATGCAGCCCCTCTCTACATATGAGGATTCTGATGCAGAGGAATCTATTCCTTCAGCCTCTCTCCCAGAGGATTTTTCATTTGGAGAAACCCTGCATACCGTAAGGGAGCATTTTAAATGGGAGAGTCATGACTACCCACAGTCTGAAAAGAGACTCAGAGAGTTCCTGGACCTTCCACAGCATGGGCCCTTAGCCATCCCCTCAGTCCTAGATGTGGTGGATGATGTCTTCCTTGAATCCAGCTTGATTCCAGATGCCCTCCCTCCTGCTCACAGAAAACTAGACAGGAACCACAGAGTCCCTGACTCTCACAAATATGTTTTTAAAAACCCAACAGCAGACTCTGAGGTCATTACTCAAGGCCCAAAAGGGGTTAAAGCTACTTCAGCTAATAATCCCACCCACTCAGACAGGAATTCCAGAGCACTGGACAGATGGGGTAAAAAAGTATACATCTCAGCTACTCTTGCTATCAGGGCACTAACGTGTCGGTTCCATATGTTAAATATCAGCAACATACCTTAGAACTCCTTAAACAGAAACATTTCCTCCTTTCCTGCATGGACAGAATCTAAAGATTTACAGGAGTTAATGCACTCTGCTGGTCAAGTAACTAAACACTCTTTGCACTGCAGTTTTGATGCTCTAGAAGCTTCTTGCAGGGCAGCAGTCACTGGATCTGTCATTAGAAGACATGCATGGCTTAAGGAACAAGCCCTGCCAGACCATGTAAAAATCAAACCTGCTGGATGCACCCTTGCACAAAGATAACTTATTTGGTACTAAAGCAGAAGAGGTGTTAAAAAGATGGAAGAAAAAGCAAAATCTATGCAGACTGTTAAAAATTTCTTACAGGTGCAGAACACTAGGTTCAGCAGGCATTTTCCTTCCAAGCACTGGTCCTTTCCTGCACCTAGTAAACAGGGCCAGCCTAGGCCCTGTGGAAACAGACCTCCAAGACAGCAGTCCCAGGGGTTGCAGAGATCTAAGCAGTGGACTACCTCCACTTCAAAACCAAGGAGTTCTAAGCCACCCCCTTATGGTAAGAACTCACAATTACTCACCCCCTACCAATCTCCCCTCTGTCCACCATCACATCCCCCTAGGAGGAAAACTCTCCTTTCACTCAAGCACCTGGGCCACCATTACAAAAGACCAATGGGTTCTGAACATTGTATCTCAGGGGTACAAATGTTCCTTCCACATCCTTCCAACCTCAAAAGGGTTCCCAGATCTACCAAAAAATCAGTGGGCAGAGGCTCAAAAGCAAGTCTATACCCAGCTTTCCTTGGGAGCAGTAGAATACGTTCCTGCAGAGCAGATAGGCGAAGGCTTCAACTCCAGACTTTTCTGGTACCCAGAAAAGAGGACACCTGGCACCCCATCCTCAATCTATCCATTCTAAACACCTTCCTGGTGATCTCAAAACTCAAAATGCTCACCCTCCAGCAGCTGCTACCCATGCTATCTAAGGACGCTTGTCTAGCTGGACCTAAAAGAGGCCTATCTCCACATTCCCATCAGGAAGTTCTGCAGAAAATATATTCGCTTTGGGGCAGGATCTCAACACTTTCAGTTCTCTGTGCTTCCCTTTGGCTTATCTACTGCTCCCAGAGTTTTCACAAAATGCCTGGCTCCGGCCATTGCTTTCTGCAGACAAAGAAATATTCAGATTTACCCCTACTTAGATGACTACCTTATTCAGGCAGACAGCCAGGAAAAGCTGCTCAAAGACCTGGCCTTTGTAAAGGGCCTACTAACCTCCTTAGGGTACACAAGCAATGAAAAGAAATCCATACTGGTACCCATCAAAAGGATAATCTTCCTGGGAACAAGTCTGGACACAGCATCCCAGATGGCATGCCTAACACCTGAGAAACAAGGCCCCAGCTTTCTACAAGGAAAATCCTGCAAGCCCTGGGGTTCATGGCATCTTGCATACTCCTTATTCCATATGCTGGACTGCATATGAGGAAACTTCAGTGGTACCTAAAGAGCTTTTGGTGTCAACACAGTCAACATCTGGAAACTCTTTTACCTATTATTCCTTGCCTGAGGAAGGAATTTCTTTGGTGGGCAACAGCCTGCTACCACAACAAGATACTGCCCTTCTCCCCATACCATGCCACCCAGACCCTCACCACAGAAGCATCAAACTATGTCTGGGGTGCACACCTGGACGGCAAGTGCATACAGGGCCAATGGAACCCTTAGCAACTACCCCTGCACATCAATCTAAAAGAGATGATGGCTGTGCAGCAGGTCTTGATAGCTTTCAAACCCTTCCTCTCTCCAGGGGTTCTCCAAATCAAAACAGACAACACCACAGTGATGTGGTACATCAACAAGCAGAGAGGGACTCACTCCTATCCACTGTGCAGGCTGGCCATGACCCTTTGGTTCACAGCTTCTTTCATGCAACTACACCTGTTAGCACAATACCTGCCAGGCACTCTCAACTCCCTGGCAGACCAATTAAGCAGAACACTTTTGGACCCTCATGAGTGGCAGCTCAACAGAAACACCTTCTTAATAATAACTCAGAAATGGGGAACCCCGGAGGTCGACCACTTTGCCTCCCACACCAACCATCAGCTCAGCAAATTCTGCACCAGGAAGCATCACTGCATGGCATGGAAAGTGGATGCCCTGTCCTTCCCCTGGGTAAACCTCTTGGTCTATGCCTTTCCTCCCCTACCTCTCATTCCCAAGGTACTGATCAAAATAAGGGAGGAAAAACCAAGGACCAATCTCATAGCTCCAGACTGGCCCAGATAGCACTAGTACCCCTTGCTGTGCAGCCTGTCCCCACTGCCCCTATGGAATCTTCCTCAGATTCCCAACCTCCTAACCCAGAGGGAAGGGGAATTCATGCACCCCTAATTGCTGACACTCAGTTTGGTGCTTGGCTTATATCCTGACCCCTGACCCATCTGCCATCTTCAGTAAACAGGTTCTGGAGGTTATCCAAGAGGCCAGACACCCTAGGACCAGAAAGTCTTATGCAGATAAATGGAAAAGGTTCTCCACTTGGATCCGGGCTAAGGGGGCCAATACGGCACAGCCCTCCATCCCCCTCATCCTGGATTACTTAGCTGACCTACTACCTTTCTCCTGTATAAAAATTCATGCCTCTGCTATTTCAGCTCATCTTCCCACTGAACAGCCTCTTTTTTCCCACCCTCTGATCAAACAGTTCCTCAGAGGGGCTAACAACTTGAGGCCCCCCAGAGAGGCACCAGCTCCAGCTTGGGACATTAGCTTTGTCTTGGTAAAACTCACCCTGCCTCCTTTCAAACCAGCTTCTTCTGCAGAGAAAACATTTCTCTCCTGGAAGACAGCCTTCCTCCTGGCCATCACTTCAGTCAGAAGAGTCTCTGAGCTGCAAGCACTCATGGCAGTGGAACCCTTCATCATCTTCCATGCAGACAGGGTATCCCTCAGAACTAATCCATCCTTCATGCCCAAGGTGGTGTCCAGTGTGGCTGTCAACCATTCCATCCATTTACCCACCTTCTTTCCTAACCCTCAAAACAAGGGGGAAAGGATTATTCTGCACTCTCTAGATGTGCACAGACAGCTCAGATACTATCTGGACAGGACTAAGCCTTTCAGAAAATATGATCAACTGCTGGTTAGCTTTGCTTCAGGAGCAGAGGGCAAAGCCATCTACAAGCAAACCATTTCCAAATGGATGGCACACTGCATTCATTTCTGCTACAAACATGGCAAGCCTCCCCCCAGGGGGGTCAGGACAAACTCCACCAGAGCAGCCTCCACCTCTGCAGCTTTCCTCAGAGGAGTCCCCACCTGGGACATCCTGGAGGCTGCCACCTGGACATCTGGTCACACCTTTACCAAACATTACCACCTGCCTCTCTTTTCCAAATCCAGGGCAGGTTTTGCCTCTGTAGTCTTGTAGGGTATGCTAGCCAGCGCCTAGCTTCCTTGACTGCCTCCACCCATTTACTCAGCTTTGGGAATCTACCCAAATGTGATGACTACAACAGTGAAACACAAAGAACATAGTACAGTTGTGTGCACTTACCATAAATGTAGATGTTCGAGTATCTTCACTGTTGCAGTCTTGGTTTACCTCCCTCCTTCCCCCTTTTTTATTTTTGTTACCTTTCTTCCTTGTTCTCCTTTCCTTACAAGGGACATATTGGTATTTATTTTCCACTGGTGAGGTTATGCCACCACAGCCTGGCCTTCTATTTTAGGGGACTTCTGAGAGGTTAGGACAAGAAAAACTGATGTAATGGCGCCAGCTGCCTTCCTTTATACCATTGATGACCTGACGTCAGTCATCAAGCGATAGCAACTGATGCAGAAATACTAAGTCTCTGGTATTCAGGCTGGCCGAGGGCTACCCTGGCAGGGATAACCCAAATGTGATGACTGCAACAGTGAAGACACTCGAACATCTACTTTATGGAAAGTGTACACAAATGTACTTTATTTGTAGTAGATCTAGTCCAGTGGAATGTCTATTTGTGGATACTAGAAAGAGTGTGCAAGTGTTTAATGGGTTTTATGTGCTTGAGTCTACTGTCACAAGTATGTATGTGCTTGTCTGTGTGTACATCTATACATCTATACTGTTTTGATGGAGAGGCTGAACAGAGTGGATCCATGGACTATAGCAAGTCTGTTCTAATAAAACTCCTCTGTTAGTTAGCCACTAGGGTAAGTAATTTGTGCAGGCAAAGCCAGATCCAGAAGTAGGTGACCTGTGTGGCTGTCTGGGGCTCGCTGTTGTGGGGGGAGGGATCCCTGGCCACAACACACATTTAATTAAAAAAAAAGAAGTAACAGGTTTCCAACATTATTATTTCTTCATACAGTGTGCATGGGTCTTACTGTCTCTTTGTGCATCTACACATGGTGTGCATACGTCCTATTCTCTCAGTGTTGTGTTTGTCTGTATGCTTTTCCAAGCAGTGAGAACAAAGCACATGCACACAGAGTGATTCACAAAATTTAAAACTTACTGGAGCAGTAAAGGAGCAGCATGGATTCTTCTTGCAGGTTGGAGCCTTAATGCCCGTGATAACTTTTGTGCAGCATGGATAACTCAACCCCGAGTGAATTTTAGAAGTTGGTACTTATGTATTATCGCAACCAGATTTTCGCGGTTGCGAAAATAACATACTTCAACTGAAACGAAGCCATGCAACACTGTAAAGTGTTATTGAAAGTCCTTACTGCTCACAGAAAAGTGTGGGTTACCTTCAGGAAGATCAGAAAGTTTAGAAATCCTCTTCCAGATTTGCGTGCTGTACAGATGCACACTTTAATTGTCAGGGCTGGCATAGTACGCGCTGAATTCTGCAGGACTGCAAAACAGGTGTAACAGCAAGTTTAACAAAGTGCCGCTATTATATTGTTCCAGTTACATTTAACAACTGTGATGTATTACTAAATAAACGCAGACCACAAGGTATGTTGGACTTCACAAAAAGTAACGGTTCTGACTCATCGACGACTACTGCTGTCAGTAAATAACAGCAAAAAAAAAAAAAAAAAGGCCGGTAAATACTAACTCCAGGAAACAACAGAAGGTCATTGTAACATCTTTCATCCCTTGGGCTCTGCATTTTGCTATTAATAAATCAAGTTTGTGAAATTTGAACCACATAATATAGGGACGGATTTTAACACTGGCTTTTACACCCTTTTTTACAACTTGGAGCAATCTGTACTTACACATTCCATTTCTCAGTACGATAGCAGCCATGACTTTTCAAGTGTGCTTCTGTAATGCACACAAGTCAGGCAGAGAATTTTATAAATTGTTTGTCCTGAAGATAATCCAAACTTTCTCATCAGTAATAAGGACTTTGAAGAACATGTTACACTATTTCATGCCCTCGTTTCACTTGAATTTTCCGAATTTCGCAACTGTGAAAATCTGGTTGCGATAATACGTAAGTACCTAGAAGTTATGCACATGAGATTTTACTAGAGCGGAGTAGTGATATGAATACTTCTTGCAAGTCAGAGCTTTAATGTCAGTGTATGAAATGCCCTAGGTGGGGAGGTAGGTTAGTTAATTAACTTGCTTGGGCTCAAACCCTGTACTTTGTCTATAGGAAACACGAGCCTTAGTCCTCTGTACCAACAACAAGCATACCTCTCAACTATCTGTGATTTTGTCTCACATTTTAGCTCTGTCCTTCTTAATCCCTCCTAAAGCTGGTGAATTTTGGAAAACGAGGTGGTAAATTAAGCTTAATAAATGTTGACAATAATCAGAGTTATAGATTTACTTCAGAAAAATACATATTAATACACACCCTCTTATTCTGTCAATGTCCCAAGTTACAAGTACTAATGTTATAAAAGTTGTCCATGATTATTTCTGGATTTGTGCTTGATTCGGCTGAGATATGTCCTGATTCATTTGAGAGCTATGATTACCAAATGCCTTGGTTACAGTTAATCAACAGAGTTCATTGAAGTGATCTGAAATGGGTACTTTTCTCATTTATTGGTTCATACATTTGGTTTCACTACCTAATGAAAAAAAGTGTTCAAAACTACAAATTTAAAATGCACTGTAATAAATGTTGCTGTATTTAACAAGTAGTACATTAAATTAGGAAAGTGAATAAAATAACACATGCATTTATGCATGGTCCTTAAAATGTATGCAAGAGGCCCATAGTTTGAAAACATCCCAGAGGCCAAAATTTAATCCGCTACTGGCCAAGTTAATTTTCAATTAAGCGATGAGTTTTAATGCATTTTCAATGGAAAGGGAATGTTACTGTTGCTAATGCAGAGTTTGTTTTCAATGTGCATCGGTTTTGTTTGGCATATGGTCATCAGTGTTTATACTATAAAATTTGAAAGCAGTGTTAGTAGCATAACAGGTAGCATACTTGCTTTAGATGCAGAAGGCTGTGGGTTTTACTCCCTCAACATGTAGATGGATTGCTGACACCTGAGTGCAGTATAATGGGAGTGCTGCACTTCAGAATGTGTTGTCCTTTGGATGACATGTTAAAAAGGTGTCCTGTCTGCACTGATGTTGATGGTAGGTACCATGAGATCTTTTGCAGTCACTTATCAAAAAGAATAGAGGGAAGTTCCTCAATGCCCTTGCTGATTTCCTCTATAACTGTAAATGTCACCAAGCATCTCCCCCATGAAAAGAGGCTACTATCCTAGTGGGACTAACCTGATCAACAAAAGGTAAATAAATGAAACGTTTTAAATTAAACCCATATCTTTGCCTTCATTCCAAAAGTAAAGAAGAAAATAGTATGCATGCTGACCTTCCAGAACACTGTTTATTGTAATTAGGGGGAGAGAGACAAGTATGCAACACTGGAATGGCTGTGGGGGGGCTGACCCATTACCCTGTCTAGGGGGTCCATTTGAGCAGGGTCTGTCTCAGTGTGTAGGTTGTGACTGGATCTGTAAATATATATCATCAGATGTTGTCAATCTTCATTCATTCTTGACAGATGGGTTCAGTTCCAACCTCTCAGAACTGACTCAGTCGTTATAAAGTTCAGGCCAGCCAAAAACTCTCAAGCTAAGGCTGTACCCACAATGCCCCTCTCCCCGTTACCTAAGGTCTCATTTGCCTCTCTGAAAATTAGACGCATCAGCCGATACTCTCAGCTAAGTGCCTTTAATTATTGTTTTTCTAGCGATTTTTGTTAAAAAAAATCTAACTATATAACTATATTTGATATCTTTCTCTATTTTTCTGAGTGTGCAAGTGTTTTTTGTTTTATTCTACCCACCCATTTTACCTAATGGTATTTCTCATTACCATCATTGGTAACTTGCTTTCCTCCGCTTTCTCTTTTTACCTTTGGTAATCTGTGGATACCATTGTTGGTATTTTTCTTTACTTCTCCTTACCTTTTAGATAATTTTCGAATACCATTGTTGGTAGATCTTTACTTCCAAAAAAAAAATGTTTCTCTGATTTCCTCATACTGTGTGTGTGTGTGTGTGTGTGTGTGTGTGTGTGTGTGTGTGTGTGTGTGTGTGTGTTTGTGTGAACTAGAAATGGTGGAAAAACAGAAAGGGACATGCAGATTCAAACAATGTCAAGATTGTGGTAGACAGATGCCCAATTCTGATGGGCATCTTTCTTGCGTATACTGTTTGGGTGCACCCCATCTAGACATTACATGCAAGATTTGTTAGGGTTTCAGTTCCCATACACTGGCAGAGAAACAAAATAAGCTTGTTTTGAATGGCTTGTTAAAATGTTCCTTCGATGAAGCCATTTCTAAGCATGAGACATCCAAATCATCGAAACCAGAAGCCATTCTGTGCCAACCTCACCACTGGCACATGTGTAAAATCACACAAGTCACTGCTTCCGTCTGTGTCTTCAGAACTGAGAGCAAAAGTACCTAAATTGGCTGAAAAAGTACCTTCGACTCCAACCGTTGTTCAGTCTCCATCAGTACCAATGGTTACTGCACCTATACTAACTACTTCAGCACCGATGACCTCTTCGGCACCAACAATATTTTCTGCCCCAGCTTCACTCACCTCTCATTTGGTTCTGGCTTCCCCTCTGCACAGCAAGTGACAGTGCTGAAAGGTGAGATATTTATACCTCCCAGGACTAAGTTTTCCCCTTCTGTGGACCTATTCTTCAGTCAACTCCCAAGCCCCTTCATTGACAGGCTAGAGTTTGCCTCAGGAATGCGATCTGTTCTTCCAGAAGTCTGTCTGAAGTGGATGTAGTTAGATTGGTGGACCAGCTTTTGGCGGCCAGGGGTCTCCCCGCACCTATGCAGACCTCTCTCCCTCCCAGAGCCAAGGGTTATTCTCCAAGCACTCATCCAGATTATCTTCCTTGAACCTCCTTCCGTGGCTTGGAGCCCTCCACTTCGATGCTTCCGGTATCAGCTGCCTCAGTGGTGACGGTGGATCTTACCTCGGCACCGAGGTCGTCTCTGTTGTCTTTGGCGCCATTAGATCCACTGCACATCCAGGACCTTGGTTTGGCTGTTGGTTCCAAGATCCTCTGTATGGCTCTGTTTGTTTCTATGGTGCCATCCTTAGCTCTTGGGTCCATGGCGGTTCCAAGCCCTCCTCCAGCGTCTGTTCTGGATGGTGGCTCATCGAAGCAGGGTATGACCCTGGTTCTGATGTTGTCTTTCTCGGTTCTGGGCTTCCATCCCTCTTCAGGTGGGTCTGCCTTCCAGATCATGGAGAGAGCTTTAGCCTCAGCAGGCTCCTAGCTGGCTCCTTCCTCGTCGGAGTGTCATATTTTCGTATCCTCTGGCTTGTAGCTGTCACAATGTACTACGTCTGGACAGTGGGCACAGGAGCTGCAAGACATCCCTGTTCAGGGTCCCTCCTCTTCTGAGTCTTCCTCAGAACTTCCCCTTGAGGAGCCACCCCATAAGAGAACTTGCAAGAGGAAGCTTCTAGAGTCTCCAGAATAATCAATCATGGAAGACACAGATTACGATGAAGGGGAAGGTTCCCCCTGGTCACCCCCCTGAAGATGTCTCCTTTGGAGACATCTTGGATATAATGAAACAGAGGGGTGATTGAAATCCCTCAAACCCATCCTCTGAGGAATCTGTGTTTTTGCAACTCTTCCTGCCCACCCATCTCCTTCCTGGGTGACCCCACCTGCTGATAACCTAATTAAGCTGATTATTCAGCAGGGCTGGAAGGCTCCTGATTCCATAGAGCCCATTCCCTGGAGACTAAATAAAATTGTGATAGCCCTAGAAGACCAGCCCCATTGGACAAAAGGTCTAGCAGGGAATGCCATGATGATGGCGGTGACCACTAAAAAGGAACTCGCTGAGGAGGGTTCTATTGTCCATCCTCCTAACCTAGAGTCTAGGTTCGGGATAAGTTTGCCTTGCAGCTTGCACCCTGGAGTCTGTCTCAAACTCGTCCATGTGGCTCATTGCTCATGCAGCAGAAGGGAGTCTACGGCAGCAGGTACAGATGTTGCCATAAGGTGACACACCTGAATGTGTTTGTGTGATTTCACACAATCCTTCAAGTTTTCCTGCGTCAATGCTCCTATTGAGGGTTCCTCTTTGTTTGGCCCAAACATTAGAGACACACTAACCAGGTGCAAAAAAGACGTAAAGACGTAAAGACCCTTTCAGCTGTGGGCATTCATTTTTGTACTACTCAGCAATCCTATTCTAGGAATCAGAGGAGTGGGAAAATGTGATTCAAGAAATCCCATGTGGTGAGTACTCCCCCTGGGGCAGAGGGGGGAACTCTGCTTCAAGATGTCCTCCCCATGGCAGAGGGGAGTATGTATAATCAGGGCTCCAGAGATTCCTTTTCTGGACAACCCTACCAGCGCTCCTGAATAGAGGCCTGATTGCTTAACTCTGGAAGCAGTCGGGGGAAGATTTTCACTGCACCAATTAGACTGGCTTACGATGACCTCAGATACCTGGGAGCAGAGAATTATCACCAGAGGTTACCATAACCTCTTCAATCTCTTATCAAGGCTTCAAAAGTGAATCCCCGATGTTCCACCCAGTCAGAGGAATCTAGCAGAAGTAGAAATTCAAAAGCTGCTCCAAAAAAGAGTCATCCAAGAAGTCCCACCAGACCAAATAGGAACCTGATTTTACTTGAGATTCTTTTTAGTGGCAAAAAAGGCAGGGGACTGGAGACCAATTCTAGATCTTAGCCTACTGAAGAAATTTATACAACAGATGAAATTCTGAATGGTTATGGTTCACTCTATCCTTCCCTTCCTGGAGAAGAAAGATTGGATGTGCTGTATAGATCGTCAGGGCAGGTATTACCACATAAAGATGGACAAGCACTCCAGAAGATATCTCCGCTTCCATCTAGGAGCCAGTCATTACCAATTCCGAGCACTGCCCTTTGGTCTCACCACAGCCCACAGGGTGTTCATCAAATGCATGCCAATTGTAACAGCTCACTTGAGACTATGAGGATTCCAAGTATTTCCATACCTAATATTTCACAAAACGGCTCTTCCAGCAGGAGAAAACATGAGGAGCATAAAGTGAAATCTCTTTATTGTAGCTAACAACCAATACTTGACTCAAAGTGCAATAAATGCATTAATTGCACTTTCTGGGTCAAGTATTGGTTGTTAGTTACAATAAAGAGATTTTCCTTTATGCGCCTAATGTTTTCTCCTGCTGGAAGAGCCGTTTTGTGAAATATTTAGTGGAATTTTGTTGGCCCTTGTCTCCGGACAGTTTGTTGGTGTTTCCATACCTTGACACCGCCCCCTCTAGGCATCTACTGCTTTACGCCACTGACTTCATGCTGCACCTAGCCAAGGCACTAAGCATTTCAATCAACAAGGAAAAGTCTAAATTGACTCCTACACAAGATCTAGAGTTCATCGGAGCAAGACTAAATACAGATGTTAAGTTGTCAATCTCGCCTTCATTCTTGCTGTATGGGTTCGGAGCCGCCCCTCGGCTCTGACTCGGCCTATACTAAAGCTCGAGAGGTATTTATACCGGCTCGAGGCTACCCTATGTCCCACAGTGCTAGGCACTAACTACCCAGATCTCGTTTGCCGCTTACAGCTGTGAGGTGCGTTTATTACCGGCTCTACATGTTAGATATTATAATTCTTAAATTTCTATCTTTTAGTCAGATTTTCAGTTAGTTTTTAGTTAGCGACCATCCCATTAGCTCCCCTTCATAGCTAATCCCCCTTCTGGTCCCCTTTTAATCCTTATTCTAACCCCCTTTGTTTATAGGGTTAGGCCTTTGGGCCTATTCTGCTTTCTTTAACTTGTCAGTTTCATTTTTGTGTGACTGACTTAGCTTTTTTTTTTTTTTTTTTTAAAGGGTGTCTGTGTGTGTGTGTGTGTGTGTGTGTGTATATTTTTTGTACCTTTTAGGATGTCTAAAGACACCAGGGTCTCAGGCTTCAAGAAGTGTGACTCGTGCTGTCAGAAAATGTTGCTGACAGACAGTCACACTTCTTGTGTTTATTGCCTGGACCCTCTGCACCTGCAGGACTTTTGTTCGGTCTGTCATGCGTTCAGTCCAAGAGTCCTGCAGGAACGCAGAAATAAGTTAATTTTGAGGGGCTTGTTAAAGCCTGAAGGTTCGCCGATCAAGTCATCGTCAGGGAAGCCTTCGAAGCCATCTAAGCCGTCGGCTCCAAGTTCAGAGCCTTCGACTGGTGGTGCTCTGACTGCTATTACATCGGCTCCAGCTGGAGCCGATGTTTCCAAGACACAGTTTTCCTCATCGGCTCCGTCTGGAGTCGACGTTCCTCAAATTCAGGCTTCTGCATCGGCTCGAGCCAGAGCCGATGATTCTGGGACTCAGTCGGCGCCGATAGTGGTGTCGGCGCCATCTGCTAGCCGTAAACGGTCCAGGTCTCCGTCCTTGGAATCTGTTCACTCGGCTCCGAGGTCTCCCTTACTGTCGGAACGGAGCCATCGAACCCATTCCTCCAGGTCTTCCAGGCTGTCGGACCATGACCTCGAGAGGGTGGTTAGCAGACTTTTTAAGTCTCAGGCACTAGCCCAAATGCTTCATAGCCCTTCTCAACAGACAGTGGCTATTCCCACCCCCATCTTCGATTCCTCCTCCGACTCTTCCTCTGAGTTTGGAGCCGGAGCTCGTGGGAGCCGTGGCCGTTGACATGTCGGAGCCGATACCTCACCTTTTGGCTCCATCGTTGGCTCTGGTCTCTTCCATGGTCCCATCCTTGGAGGGATCCGGGTGCATGGACTTCCTCATCGGCTCCAAGGGGGTGAGTGGCATCGGACCCTTGTCCGACCCCGTTCTCCCTCTTGGAGCTTTGGCACTGGTAAGTTCGGCCCCAACATTGGCTTCGGAGCCATCCCTCTCGGTGCCGGGAGGGGTCCTTATCTCTTCAGAGCGGGGACCTTCTACCCTGCCTGATAGGGGCACCTTTGAAGTCATGAGGAGCGTGCTGGCCCCTGTGCCTGCTCCACGGTTGGCTCCCTCAGCTCCTCCCTCTGTAGTGCCTGCTGCGGTCTCTACCCACCCTCTAATTCCAGACCATAGAGATCCAACGCCTCAGGTTTCCCCATTGGGAATATCCTCCTCTTCCGAGGTTTCCCCTGATCCATCCGGGGAACCCCCTCGGAAGAGGAAATGTAAGAGGAAGCATGTGGACTCCCCTGAGTCCATTACATCAGATACCGACTTGGATGAGTCGGAAGGGTCCCCACGGTCCCCCTCTGAGGATGTCTCCTTTTCAGACATCCTTGAGATCCTGAAGCAGAGGGGGAACTGGTCTACCCTTATTCCTTCCGAGGACGAGTCGGTTTACCTAGAGGCATTTGGCTCTCGCCCTTCCACCCCATCATGGAAGTGGTGGCACGGAAGGCGTAGATTGCCCCTGATACAATGGAACCTACCCCTTGGAGGCCTTCCAAATTCATAACAGCCCCTTCGGGAAAACAGTTTTTAGCCAAGGGTGTCCCTGTTGACGCCATGGTGCTGGCTGCAGCCACTAAGAAGGAACTGGCTGATCCTTCAGTACCTGTCCATCCTCCTAACAAGGAGTCTAGGACTATAGATAGGTACGACAAGTAGATGTTTTCTTCAGCGACCTTTGTCATGCGGTCGCTGAATTATTTGTGCCACTTCACCCGCCTTCAAAGAGACATGCTCAAAGAAGTGGGTGAAGTCTTACAGGATCCAACAGCTGTGGGGTCTCAGGACAAAATAAACTCCCAGCTAGCAACCCTGAATTCCATTGTCAACTCCTCCATGCAGTTTATTTCCTATGAGGCCGATGGGGCGAGTAGGGCTGCAGGCACAGGTGTTGCCTTAAGGCGTCACACCTGGATGCGGCTTTGTAACTTTGCAGACCCCTTTAAGGTGTCCTTCACTAACTCCCCCTTTGACGGTTCAGCTTTGTTTGGACCTCAGGTGAAGGATACTTTGACCCGATGCGAGCAAGAAGGCAAGACTCTCTCTGCCGCGGGAGTCCGTTTTTCCACCCCGTCTAGACCATACCCTAAGGGTCAGAAGGGTGGGAAGATGTGGTTCTGAAAACCACAAGAGGTTGCGCCTGATGCAAGAGGTCAGTTCCCCTCTAGAGGCGGGGGGGGGACAATAACAGACACCGCCCCAAGGGCAGAGGAGGTCCGCAAAATCGGGGTAGCAGAGAGTCTCCTTCTGACAAACCCTTCCAGCATCCCTGAGAAGCTGCCCGACTGTCCGCCTTCGGAGGCAGTCGGGGGAAGGTTATCACTGTACCCAGAAGCCTGGCTTTCACTCACCCAAGACAAATGGGTACAGTCGATCATATCTGAGGGTTACAAAATTCCTTTTATCCACACCCCAACTCAGCCAAAAGGACCCCTCCCAGAAGTTCCACCCAGTCTAAGGGAACAAGTAGTACTAGAAATATCAAAACTGCTAACAAAAAGAGCCATCCAGCCAGTCCCAGCAGACCAACAAGGATCCGGAATCTACTCCAAGTTCTTTTTGGTACCAAAAAAGACAGGGGACTGGAGACCGATATTGGATCTCAGCAGACTAAACAAGTCTGTAAGAAGAACGAAGTTCCGGATGGTTACGCTACAGTCCATTCTACCCTTTCTGGGTCAGGACGATTGGATGTGCTCAGTAGACCTTCAGGATGCGTACTACCACATCAAGATGCACAGGCGCTCCAGGAGGTTTCTCTGCTTCCGGCTGGGAGCCAGTCACTATCAGTTCAGAGCCCTGCCCTTTAGTCTCACTACAGCCCTCCGAGTGTTCACCAAATGCATGGCAGCGGTTACGGCTCATCTGAGGTGTCAAGGATTCCAAGTGTTTCCATACCTAGACGACTGGCTCCTCACTGCCACCACCAGGCGTCAACTTCTCCTCTCCAGAGATTACACCATTCAAACTTGCAAAGGGCTAGGTATCTCCATAAATTTTGAAAAGTCTGCCTTGTCGCCTTGTCAGTCTATTACCTTCATAGGTGCCACCTTGGACACAGTCCGGCTTTCCGCAAAACTAACCTTGCAAAGAGTTCTAGATGTTCGCAGGCATGTTCACATCCTTCTTCAGAGCAACAAAATCCAATCAGGTTTGTCCTGAAGGTATTAGGTCTCATGGCGGCAGCCATTACTCTACTTCCCCTAGCTCATTTTCATATGCGGATCCTTCAATGGATGCTTTTTTCCCAGTGGTCCTTTCAACAACTTGCAATGTCACACAACATTTTAATAACCCTGTCTTGCAAGAAACACCTTTCTTGGTGGATGGTCTCCCCTCAAGTCCGTCAGGGCAGACCATTTGTTCCTTCTCCCCCGGTCGCCACGGTGACAACGGATGCTTCTCTGATCAGGTGGGGGGGCATTTTCAGGGCAGGACGGTCCAGGGCACATGGCAACCTTTCGAGTGCCACCTGCACATAAATGTCTTGGAGATGAGAGCAGTACTTTTAGCGTT
>NC_056729.1:945214748-945272248 GCF_019279795.1 Protopterus annectens
CCACATCGCCCAGCTAGGCCGGACAGACATACATACAGGCAATACAGATCAATACACTGCTGCTGTCCAAAACACCAGTAGGAAAGGACCAGTGGGAGAGTTCTGCAAGGTCTACACTTTAAACATGGATAATGGTGTCCCTCGCGGGACCCCAAAAATTCAGGGTTTCTAAGAATCTGCTGACATTGATACGAGCAGGATGTAGGTGTACATGGAACAGTAGGTTGTGCAAGTGTGATAATACATAGGTTGACAAAACGTACAACATGTGTCCTGAGATGGGGGAGAGTGGGCAATGTGTAGGGGTGTGCTCATACCCCAGCTGTGCTTGCAGTAAGTATTTGTCATGACTGCTGTAGAGGGTTGCCAGGTAGGTGGACCATGGGTATGCATTAATGGGCTTAAGTGTGCAGGTGCTGGTTGGCAGAGATGTAGTAGGCCCGCCCAGTGGAAGTCATTAATATTCCTATGTGGGCATAGCATACGCCTACACCTCCCAAACCTGAAGAGTACATCTACCGGATAGTTTGTAAACCATCGGGGAATACATAGAGATCTACACAGTGCCGTGTACCCGATTAGCATGGACATCCATAGTTATGTATCAGAATGTAACAAAGTCCAACTAAACACTGCCAGAACTACTGATATTAGGTGAACAGGTGGCAGAATACAGGTAATGACAGATGACTACATGTATGAGTCATAAGCGTCATGTACCTCGACAAACGTGAATGAATACATATGCTCTGTGACTGTAAATGTGTCTGGTTAATAGAACCAATCATCTAAACGTGTCCCGCAGGGTGTTATGCATTGTTCCTGATACAGTGTTCATTCACACCCATTGGTATGTGAGTTCTGCTACTGACAGAAAGTGCATAAGTTGCTGACCACCTCAGGTAGATGGTAGCATAATAGAAGAGGTTCAACACCCATACTCATGCGAGGGACACACCCGTCTGGGCAGTTTTGTCTTGCAAAATGACAGTTATGGCACATGGCCTGTGAGTTCGGGAATGGAGGCTATATAGTGTGTGTAGTGGTGTCAGACATGAATTTGTTGTATCAGTAACAGCTACATGTAATAGGAAACAGTATCATCAATTATAATGCTACATGAATAACCTTAACATATGCAAACCGTGGAAGTCATCCGTTTACTACTGGCTGTGGGACAGACCTCTCAACCAATTGGGGACAAATTTCAACAGAATCAGGGACAAGTCAAGAAAAACTCAAGGACAATCAGGGACACATTTAAAATATTAGAGCTATTAACTGGAAACATTGACAGAATCAGAGCATATGAATTAATACACATTTTCTGAAGTAAAAGAAGTTTGTAACTCTTAATTATTGTCATTATTCATGAAGTGTAATTCACCACCTTTCCTCCAAAAGTCACTAGTTTTAGGAGGGATTAAGAGTGACAGAGTTAAAATTTGAGTCAAAATCAGGGATGTCCCTGAAAATCAGGGACAGTTGAGAGGTATGCTGTGGGTATGTGTTGCCTTGACACATGTGATAGCTCTACATATAGGGTCTATAGGGCCGCCACCAGTCTGAACGGCCAAAGTGGAACCTGCTCTGTAGAACTGTCAGATGTACCAGGGCAGAACATACTTACAGCCATGCATAGAACAGAAATATACATATTGGAACAAATCAAAGTGCAGTCTAGCAGCAGTATAGCTGTTTATGCTACTACATATGACATATCAATGTGTCAGGTATACAAGACCTGTAACAAGCAACCAGTACAGACACCTACAACATGAGAAGGCCCCCTAATGAGGACAGTTGCAATGGTTAGATTATTGTCCATACCACTCAACTGTCCCTGAATCTCAGGTACGTCCCTGAGTTTGACTGAAAGTCTAACTGTGTCCTTCTTAATCCCTCCTAAAAGTAGTGGCTGTTGAAGGAAAAGTGGTGAATTACACTTACTGACTAATGACAATAAGTAACAGTTATAAACAACTGTTACTTCAGAATATGTGTATTAAGTCATATGCTCTGATTCTGTCAATGTGTCAAGTTAATAGCATTACTTTTGTAAAAGTGTCCCTGTTTTTCTTGACCTGTCCCTGATTCTGCAGAAATGTGTCCCTGATTGGTGGAGAGTTCTGGTATTGTCACATGTGATATGTGTGATGAGGGACTGTCCCATGCAAAGTGGGAAAGGTGTCACTCCTACAGTCTCCCGTCGTGCAATCTGAAAGGTGGTCAACGTGCAGTAGGTATGTGGTAGCATGACTCGGCAGACAGCTGCATTAACAAACTCAAGTCACATGTCAGCATTGCAGAGTATCGGTTCCCATGTATCAGGCAGATGGGAGCAGATCGTATGAGGAACACGCATATAATATAATTACCTCACTGGACAGGCCGCTGAGTCGGTACAGTCGAAAGGCTGCCGTCACAAAATGGTTACACACACCCGATACTGTAGTCATGTAGTCCGATGTAATACGCATCACAAGGGATTGCACACACCCAGCATGAGTGACAAATGTAAGCGGAAATGTCGGAGAGCGAGCGGCTGTAAGCGTGTTTGTCTACCAGTATGCCAGTAGTGCACTGTCAAAGAAATGTGGAGTCTAAACATGTATAAGGCGCTGTGACCAGAGGTCAGCAGTGCTTAACACTGTGCAAACCCACGCACAACAGCTCCTACCTGCTGGACTGTGCCTTACCCGGTTTGTATCCAAAGGCAGCAGCCTGTCCGCAAACAAAGAACCGCCCTATACACACGATGGTAGAAGTACCCTGTGCACCTAAATGTGAATTAACAATAGACCATGGCATATGTACAGACAATAGAACGCAAACACCATACAGTGCAGACATCCAACAGTATAGCAATGTACTGGCAGATATGTCCAGACCACTGGTGTGTACATGCCTGGCCGTCCTGTGTTTCAGTGTGTGAGCATGCCCAGTATGACTGTTACGCATGTTGTAGACTGACAATACCGTCATGTGTGTGAGCATGCAAAGTATGGTCAACTGTATTGCATGTGTCACATGTCCAGATAGTTAGTACTGTGTTGCTGACCCCTCCGTTCTACACAGACAGGTGACATGCTGTGTCTGCAGGGTAGCTAATGGTCATGTGGCATTGACTGTTGCTACATGTCTGCATAGCGTGGGGGGACATGCAACCACAATCACAGTCCTACACAGCATCGTGGGTGGTGCACATGACTCTCACATGTGTAGGTGTGACGGGGTGCACAGCCAACAGTTGTACACATCTGCCGCTACTGTACTGGTCTGCCGGGTACTCCATGTCAGTGTGTGGACCTACCTAAATTGCTGGTTGGAGGGATACCAGGGTACGTCAGTTCCCAGCATTAATTACCAGCACAGTGGTGTTGGACGTCTTAGCTTACACAACCTACATGAAACTGCCTGGCCTGCTGTCGTCTGTGTGTGTCATAGGGGGTTGGTCAGTCATTGGGTATATCCATAGGCCATCGTATATCATTTGTCTGTATTGGTCCACATCTGTCCAGCTGAATGGAACGTGTGTGGGCTGTACGGACACACATGATGGTCAGCCCATAAACTGCAGTTGGTTAGGACACCCTGTTGTACTACAGGCTATCATTGTGACCCCCGTATGTGCTACAGAGGTTATGGTGCCACTATGGATGTGTACTGTCTGCTGCCCTAACATTTGGCCACCACAGTCACTTGTATGCTCACATACATACCATAGCAATGGGTAAGTACACATTCTAATACAACTGCCACTTGTTAGGTCAATAGACATACCCTGGGTGTGTTCCGGACTTGAGGACGGTGCTGGAGTGCTGCCTATGTCGGATGCACACAGTGCACCTCCCATACATGGCCAAGCACAGGTACTGTCATGTTTGGCATCCATTGTACTGTGTGCGGGTCAGAGAGTGGAAATCCGTGTGTACCTACTGTGTCAGTGCATATGCCTTGTGTTGCCTCTTTGCCAAGGGCAGGTCATACTGTGCACGGGCTTTCGCTGACTGTGCCCTACTCAGGTAGTTCCTTCACCAAGTCACACTGTGCCGGTACAGGCCTTGGTAGTGGTGTTGGGCTGTGTGGACCTGTCCCATGCTGTTCCTGTTGCAACTGTTACTGCAGGATAACATTGTGTAGCATAGCAAATACCATAACAACTTGTATGCATGTAGCTTGTGGATACTGCAGAGCTCCAACGGATGTGTCCGGATACCAGAACTGTGAACCGAGCATCCCAAGCACATGCACAAGTATATGTCTTGCCTGTGCATCCGCCTCAGTATGGTGTGAGTGTTCAGGTGTGTGTGCATTGCTGATGGGTGTTATCAGCCACTACACCAGTGTTTACCTAGCATCCCCCACTAGGAGACTGTAGGGGATGTCCATATAGGCATTGGTGTGCTACAGCTGTGTCAGAAGCCATATATCGGACACATCATAGCTTCCAGGGCAGGCAGCACACACATTCAATCTCATGCCTTGGCCATCGCATATGGCCTAGCTGTTGGAGGGTATGCCCCTGCACTGACTGTAGGCTCTACCCTGCTCCCTGGGTGGTGCTATGTGTGCTGGCTATAGCACCCAGTACCCCAGGGTAGTCATCCATGTGGTTGAACAGATACATATTGCTGGTCCACTAATCATGCATGTTGAGGACATGTACGTGCTTACTAGCATGTGTTGACATGGCATCTGTGAACTGGTGCAATACTCTGGATGCAGATGCCTGTGAGATACCCATGATATCCCCAGTTGTGCTGTGTGAGGTACCTGTGGCTAGTACACCTAGGCCAACACATCCCATGGTATCCACTGTGATGCGTTTCCCTCGGCCAGTTTGATGTGTTAGGCACAGGTCAACAAGCTGCTGTAGGAGGTCTCTGTCCACCCCATAGTGCTCCAACATCCCCAGCCCATGTAGCCCCTGGTAAGTCACCCTCGGTCTATAAAGTCTTATGTCACCCCAGTAAGGGTTGTTCGGCAGCATACACATCCTCACTGCCCCAGCCTCCTGCACATGTTGGTATATGTTGCCTGCTGCAGCCCATGTCATTTGGTTGGACTGTGTCGTGAAATGTCCCTGCAGGTATACACCGGTGGTGTAGAGTGTAGATGAAACCTGTGTGTATGCTGCTTGCTCACATTAACGTACTGTTCTTGTGCGGGCTGGCCATGTCATCTGCTGATTGTGCTGATCAACACCTGTTTGCGCAGTCTGTACACCCTGACTACCCCACCACTGCTGTCATCCCTCCCAACATCACCAGGCAGGTATAGACACACCCCCTAGCTTAGGTGTGCTAAGGAAGGAGCACTCCCGAGGCACAGTTCTGCAATGTTGTTACAGTATGCCTGACCCCCCTCCCATGCTGTCAACTATATTCGAGACCTGCACCCGGCTGACTACATACATACACTCCAGGGACCAGCAGCACACCCTGTTGATAAATGTGTTACACCGTAGTCAACCTCATCTGCATAGTATAGTCTTCTAATGAATAGTTATATGAACCATTCCAAACCTCCAACATATTAACCACTAGTCAGTGTCACTCAGATCCATACACAACTGGCAACAGGTGCCTTACCATCACCATATTCGATGTCCCATGGTCTTCCCAGCAACAAAATAACCAGTGTCTACACGACTACAACTCATGGCCCTGCACACCACAGACGATGTGCATTAACACCACGCCATGGCAGATATACATAGATCCCAGGTTATCACATACAGATCATCCGGCACAAACATTCAATAGTGCTGATGTCCCCAGACATATGTTCACATCTATATCCACTTCTACATCTACATATATCATATATATTATTTGTATACATATATACATGGATATATAGATATATATATATATATATATATATATATATATATATATATATATACACACACACACATACACACATATACATGTACACACATATGTAGATATGGCATTTATATCACAACAGCGGACCACATGACAGCAATGCATTAGACAGGAATGGAAAGGAAACTACATGTGCCACCTGCATCATGTAGTGTTGTTACCATCAAGGCACGTGTGTTATGTTGCATCACACGGGTCAGACTGCATCAAGGGTAAGAGTAGGGCTGCTGACAATTACTCACCAGACCTATTGGCGAATGTATGTGTTGACAACTCAGTGTCTTGGCAGAATATGCGGGCTGTGGACACTATATAGGTCAGCAACAAAACAAACTGAACACATCCCGCAGCTAGCCACCCACAGATACCAACACATACGGTATAACTGCCAAACACACACACCTGCCATGCCCTGGAATCGAGCATCTACCTGTCTAGTCTACCACACTACAGCATTATGCAGTAACAGAATGCGCTACCAAGTTCCAGCATCACCACACTCCCACAGGCATACTTCTAGGCGGATGACATCATCCGCAAAGGCAAAGACGCCAATAGGGAATGTATGTGTAGTGAGCCATCTAAAAGCATTACTCTGTCCCCAGGCAGCTGGAAACACACACACACTTGGCAGGGCTGGGAGTCAAACATACACATAACTACAAAAAAAAAAAAAACATTAATAAAATAGTAGGTTTTATATTTTTATGATATTTCTCATTTACTTTCCCGTTTTTGCTTGGATCCATTGATCC
Source organism: Protopterus annectens (assembly GCF_019279795.1). Classification (NCBI taxonomy): domain Eukaryota; kingdom Metazoa; phylum Chordata; order Ceratodontiformes; family Protopteridae; genus Protopterus; species Protopterus annectens. The sequence continues at coordinate 945,221,398 of NC_056729.1, forward strand.
ATTTAAACAGCTTGATCTAAAAGTCAATTACTTAGCTACTTTACTCATACCATATATTTATACTTTGTTCCTATTTATTCAGTTTATACTTATATCATATCACATGATAGCATAATTATTTTTTTCTTATGATCTATTAATATATTAATGTATAATTTTATAATGGTATGATAGGTCATGTAATGACATATATACATAATTTTTATATTTTAGTTTCATATTTAGTTTTAAATACATGAAACATTTTTACATGTCAATATTGGCAATATTTTATTTAATAGTTCATAGTCAGACACATATTTTATTATTTAAAGACTTTCAAAGGTAATGCTTTCACTTTTATGTTTTCGTTGTCACTAGAGTGTTTCATGAAATATATCATAATTTGCAATAACAATGACTTTCAGAAGAACTTCTTCTGGTTTTTTTGTCACCTTCATCTTTTAATAATAACTGGAGGGCTAGTTATGTGAAATTGAATTGCTGTATTGCTCCATAAGTCTCACATTTTATATTCTTTAACATCTGATATATATTATACGCTATTCTCGGCCATTTTTATTTGCCAATATTATTATGGCCCGTGTTGAAAATGATCCGATGAATGGAACACGAATATTATCTTATCCGGACATATTATGCTACTGCAGCCTACAGTTTTTGAGCTATGAGTTTTACAAACACTACAATTAACTTGTATATAAAGTTTGATTCAAGGTGCACATTAAATATTCTCGCATATGCGTTGCTGAACCTAGGCATTTTACAGCATAGTTATGCAATATATATTTCCTAAATATATCATGAATGTTATGAGTTCTACTCTGTTTGCATTGCGTTTGATTTTTAAAGCAGAGGTTATTGCAATTAATGACAGTTCTCTGATTTATATTAAATAACTGTATTTGATTTATATATGCATACTGCTATAATGGTTCATTGATATGCGATGATTTAATGTTTATATGCTATGTTTATGTTGTTGATATGTGACGTTAGATAAGCAAATACAGGCATTTCATCTCACGAGATGTTTTATGCTGCTGCACTTATCATGTGTTTTTAGAATTACATTTATATACACTGGTTGCATGTTTATTAACTATCTCATGCACTCCAGTCTTTATAAGTACAGAGCATTCTTATCCTGATTTATACCGAAGAATTTTTTAATAAGAACATCGGTATTTTATGATTTGATTCTGAACTGATTTGGACATTAAGGTTATATTTTTTAAAGCTGGGAGACATTTTTTGTTTTTTGTCCATTGTTTTTTAGGACTCTCTGTAATGTTCTTTTAAGATTCCTCACAGCTTGTCAGCTATTGAAGGAGTGTTTTAACCACATAGGTTTTGACTATTCTTGCCTTAAAGTGGCAAGTTTTACATTTTAAACCACTGACTAGTTGATGTTGAGATCTAATATAATTATATACACTTTAAATGCATATTGAAGTGTAACGCTAAACTGATTTTAATATGCTTCACCAGCTTTATTATTATTAATATCGAAGCGGATGCCTAGTTGGTTGACTTAATAGAATGTAAACTATTATACTAGTTGAGATTTATTCAACCTTTAGAAAGCTGTTCATATTCTTATGCCAGTTCATTTTTATGTCGGAACCTATATATTTTTAATTTTTATGTTTTTAATATTTCTAGTACAGATTTAATTTGGTGTAATATCATGAACGTTTGAAGCATTATTAGATTTAACTTGTGTTTTTACGGATTTGTGTTTTTCATTAACAGGTCAGTTGTTCTGTTCTAAACCCTTGTCGCCACTTTAAAGAATAGTAGTGGCTAATTATATTGTTAATTAATGATTATCTTGGGTTTTGGTTTGCGCGCCAAAAAGTTTTACATAAAAGAAGGCAATTTTTACTGTTATTTACACCTGAAGAAGCGTAGTTTATCTACGTGAAAGCGCTTGTGTGTTTTTTATGGCTGAATAAAAGACTTTATATCTACTTGACTTTTCCATGTGGTGACTCCTGTTGGAATCTGATATCATCATACACATAACTACCTTATCACACTACAGCATTATGCAATTACAGAACATGCTACAGAGATTACTGGAACACAGCACTCCCAGAGGCATACTTCTAGGTGAATGACATCATCCGCAAAGGCAAAGATGCCAATAGGGAATTCATGTGGTGTGAGCCATCTAAAAGCATTACTCTGTCCCCAGGCAGCTGGAAACACACACACACACACACACACACACACACACACACACACACACACACACACACAAACTTGGCAGGGCTGGGAGTCGAACATACACCTAGCTACCTTATCACACAACAGCATTACGCAGTTACAAAACGCGCTACTGAGATTACAGAACACTGCACTCCCAGAGGCATACTTCTAGGTGGATGACATCATCCGCAAAGGCAAAGACGCCGATAGGGAATGTATGCAGAGTGAGCCATCTAAAAGCATTACTCTGTTGCCAGGCAGCTGGAAACACACACACACACACTTGGTAGGGCTGGGAGTCGAACATTCACCTAACTACCTTATCACACTACAGCATTAGGCAGTTACAGAACGCGCTACCGAGATTACTGAGCACTGCACTCCCAGAGGCATACTTCTAGGTGGATGACATCATCTGCAAAGGCAAGGACGCCGATAGGGAATGTATAGAGAGTGAGCAGTCTAAAAGCATATTACTGTCCCAAGGTAAACGTGGACAAACACACGGCAGTGGTGTGAGCGGGACAACCGCCTATCTACAGAGCACTATTACAACACTACATAGATACGGAACGCGCCACAGACAGTACACCCTTCAAGACAGTCAACCAGTGTGTTCAATGTAGGTATCCATCGTTACATGGAAAATGGACATCTGTTGCCTGGATCACCACCATCACTATACAGGATGTCAATGGCCGCCGTGCCCATACACAGAGGCACATCACCGACACAAGGTGTCACTGGGCATGCTGACACACTTAGTATCACACATCCGTTTGGAATGTACTGTGTGTCCATCTACACAATGGCATACTGGGCATGCTCACACAGCAGTTGCAAAGGGCCGTCTTGCATGCACACGGATTCTAAACATGGAAGGGCACAGTTTGGAATGTACTGTGTGTCCATCTACACAATGGTGTACTGGGCATGCTCACACACTTAGCAGTTGCAAAGGGCCGTCTTGCATGCACATGGATTCTAAACATGGAAGGACACAGTTTGGAATGTACTGTGTGTCCATCTACACAACGACATACTAGGCATGCTCACACACTTAGCAGTTGCAAAGGGCCATCTTGCATGCACACGGATTCTAAACATGGAAGGGCACAGTATGGTGTTACAGTCCCCACGTACATGAAGGCCACTCACATGTACTGACCAGTACACACTCAGGAGCCATCACAGATGTCTCAGGTGCAGATCACAGAGGTACATGCCGCAGTCTACTATGTAGCCCTCAGACATCACCATGTCGTTGGACCAGCAACACATAGCCATACATTTCCACTACACCGTGTGACTCATGACCAGTGGACTGTACATAGGTCTACAGCAACTGTGCAGACTACACATGTACCGACAGGGTTACATCATGTGTTATGCATTGCAATGATACCACTGTACATAACCAGGTCGGCTCTACACATAACAGGGGCCCTGGGTCTTACTCAGCTGTGACAGATGACTGTCGCTGTACACCAAAGAACACACATGTTTGGATATGACATACATGTAATCGCAGTGGATATTTGCATGGACCACACACACACACAACACATATGTACATAGCATAGCTTTTGCTGTCCTCCATGCAGACAAGTGGCTACAGCAATCACACACATGCAAATGGAATGTAGGTCCATGGCTGTTGAATGCTAACAGTACATGAGGTAGCAATGTTGACCAAGGACACATGCCCTCTGTACTACTTACCCATGACACCCATCATACAACAGTCCATGTGTTATGTATGTCATCACACATGTCCACCAATTGCAATGCATACAAACATGGCTACATGACAGGCATGTAGGACCAACACACATGTACAATTAGTAGTGTGCATGCAGCTACCATGAATGTGCAGTAGCTGATGTATGTAACTCATCTGTGCCTAACTACAACATGCAGTTGCAATGCAGCCCCATCATTGACACCTGTATATGGTGAAATACTGACAGTATGGTAGGATGTACATCAGGTATGGATGGATGTGTGTACATAAAGTGGTGATCCACCTTTGCAGATGGATGTTTGCCGGGGATGGCTCACAGGTGTGTCACACGCCATCCTACCGTTACATGTGCAAACAGTATGCTATGTTACTGTTACTTGACGATGAAGACATAAAACCTACACAGCGGTCAGGTGTTACTGACTGTAAGTCACTTGACACCTGTAACACTTACATCCTCCCGTGTGTATATAGCAGCACAATTGCCGGAGGTAGCATTGGTACACATAATGCAGCCAATACTGCTGCATGTCTGTCAGACGTATAATCATATAGCAGGTGTATCAGTCACAGTACTGCCATGTGTGTTTGCTTGTGTGACCATATATGCCACATATGTTTGGGGAATACATCCCAATTGTTACACACCCCTGTACACTGTTGTAGAGATCTGTACATACTGCAGTGTGGAAAGCATGACGTAAGCAGGGGTGGTGTGTGTATCACACACATGTCAGCTATCCGTATGTGAATGACATTTGTGGAATCCACAGTGTGTGTGTGTGTATGTGTGTGTGTGTGTGTGTGTGTGTGTGTGTGTGTGTGTGTGTGTGTGTGTGTGTGTGTGTATGGCTGTCTGGTGCATGGAGTGAGGGTGTATGCTACCATACAGAACACACAGGATCCCTAACCCCTCATGGTGATGCAGTCTACTAACCTGTTGATGCCATCGGTCTCAGCCGTACTGGCTACCTGTACATGTTCATTCTCTGTGTCGCGTCATGTGGGTGCACAGTACTGTGAGGGTGATAGGCAGGGGTCCTCACCTCAACACTATGGAGTGTGCGTTATAGTGTTGTTGACTCCATGAGTGTGGGCATGTTCCTGTAATGTGACAGGGTATTACTGCTACACAGTGATGCCTCATGCTATCAAGTGGCCTCTAACATTATCATCGGCCAGACCGCTGTGTACAACCCCTGCACCATGTCAACATACCTGTGATGTGACCTGGTATGGATGTCACGTCTCTAGCCACTGTAGCCTATTAAACAGCCCACATGCTTCTGGATCAGTATATGTGTGGACATCTGTGGTATGTTAGCCTTTCCAACAGTCAGGTTGAGGCTACGTATAGCATGCTGATATTGCCATACGTGCCTGTGAGTACTCCACATTTATACATGGGAGACTGAAAACACTGCTACCTGTAGGCACATGCAAGTAGACCATAAGGAGGGAACCAGGGCATCATTACCAACATGCTGTTACTGTTGTTACCGAGACACATACTGTGAACATATAACAATGCATGATAAACCTGTACTACATGGTATGTCTGGTGCATGTCAACAGTACACAACTAATGTAATATACACTTCTCTCACTATTCTGTTCACCCTGTGCATCAGACCATTTGAGCATATCCCTGCACCAATGGTGTGGATGACAGGGATGCAGCACAGGCTTCACCATTTGCACAGGGTGATAATGTTTGCCAGGGGCATAGGCTGCACCAATGGATGACATCATGTGTGTAGGTAAGGGCTGGTGATCTGATTGGACATGTCTGGTCATTATGCATGTGAGTGTTGCGATGCCCTACAGATGTGTTTGCCGTGTGCGTGTATGTGTGCACACAGTTCTGCCTTTTGTGAGGCCTACACAGGGGTATTATTGACAGCTCCAGATTGTACAGTCCAGGATGTACAGCTCACTGTGTCTGCCCATGGCCACATGACCTGTGTCTGCCAGGGATTGCACGGGCACTACCAGGTGGAGGTACAGATTGGCTACTGTCCGACGACACATGTCCACTGGAACTGTGTCCCCACTGGGAACATCCAGGGCCACGTCCACGTGGCCTGCTGTGTCCTGGTGTGGACAGCGCAGCACCAGCTGCACTGCTACTGCTACTGGCACTGTGGGAGCAGGCATGTGAGGTGGCACGCTCATGTTGACCTGCACTAGGTGGTGTAGCTGGCCTATGTCCACGTGGCCTACGCCTCACTCCTACCAGATGTTCCAGCACAGACAGCTCACGCTTGTGGATTGCCATGCCACAGTCAAGGATTCCGACCATGTCACCCAATCGCCTGTCCAGAACATCAGCAATCTGCTGTTGAGAATTTGCCAATGCCTGGATGTTGTCATTTAGAGTACGGGTAGCAGCCCTCTGCAGCCTCTGCCCTTCTCTATTCTGCCGTTCAGCACGTGCCTGTGCTGCCATTACAGTCTGGAACATGCGTCTGGTGATACCAGCTGCTGCGCTCTGTCCTGCAGGTGCATGTCTGCCAGAGGTCCTCCTACGAGTAGCACTGGCCACATGCCTGTGTGGCACATCTGCAGTCATTACACTGACACCATGGTGTGGAGACACACCTTCTGTAGCCACCACACTTTCCTGTCCCATGCTAACAGATGCTGACTGTCCTTCCTCTATAGCCACTGGTGATGCGGTATGTGTTGGCAGCAGAACTGTGTGCAGTGAAGAGGGGGACATAGCTCTGATGGCAACCATTGGCACAGATTCAGCCCTTGACAAACCTGCCTGTACCTCATGCATATGTTCATCACTGCTAGTATCTATGGGGACACTAACATCAGATGGACCGTAGGAGGGTAACGCACCTACATCACCTGTGAATGCAAAGAAAGACTCTAAATTACAATAGACACACACACACACACACACACACACACACACACACACACACACAGACACACACACACACACACACACACACACACACACACACACACACACACACACACACACACACACACACACACACACACACACACAGATACACCATGCATGTGATTTGACATATGGCATGCAGCATGCATGTGATGCAGCAGATGGCAAGCAGCTCAGATATTAATAGTGTTAGTTAGCATACCTCCCTGGGTTGCACACAACAGTAAGCAGGTGTCATATCAGTAGCCATGCAGTTCACACAATCATGGTAGTAAGCATGCACCCCCGTGATACACCATGTGGACCAGAACAGGTTAACAGTACACATGGCTGACGTGACCTTGACATGTAATCTGCTGACGTGTGCATTAACATGCATACATGTCTGACACAATGGTGTCCTGACACATGTACAGCGTTGTAATGGGCATCACATTGCAGTGTTGTCTGTATGCCCTACAGATAGAATGCATGTTTAGCAAATGTGCATGAGCATGGAAGGGTAGTGTGAGACATCTACATTGCTATACAGTGTGAAGAACAGACACTGTGCCATTGCATGGCAACATGAGGTATCTATATTGCTATACAGTGCGTAAGATGCACACATTGCATAGCCATAACTGCATGCATATCCATGACATAACTGTGGATGGTGACCCACGATGCTGAGGTGTATACACACCAAACCATGCTGTGTCATGTGACAGGTCACTGGAAGACCTACAGATGACACCCCTGCACAACTACTACAGAGTCTTAGCTGCCTGGCAACCATGTCCACACATGGCAGACTTGTCAATTCACCATGTCCCACATGACATTGATGTACCAGACACACAAGGTGCACAGCTAACGGTGATGTCCTACAGCAGTAAGGGAAATGTACAGTATCTGTGGCCTGATGTGGTGTCAATGTCTGTGGAAGCTGTACAGGTGACTACTGTCATGCTATGGTACAGTTGTGATGTTCAACACATCTTATATGGTAGACTTAAGTGACACCTCCACTAGCTGTGCACAGGCTTTTAGGATGTCCAGTGTACCACATCAACTGTATAATCAGTCAACTAAGGCTATAAGTGGACCATGTGTGGACAATGTGCAACAGGGTGTATACACATCACATCTACTGTGCGACTACATGTCTCTGGCCATCCCCCATGGCCATGTGTGAACATGTGTTGGCCAAATGTTTGTGATGGCCGTCTGTCTCACATGTCTGTGTTGTCCCATATGACATACACTCATAGATGTCAGATATGTCACCATGCACAGGGCTATGCAGACAACGGGTTGTATGTTTGGTTTGTGGGGTATGTGTTGTGGGATAGCGTGACAATATTGCAGCCAGAACACTACGTGTCTGGGACATGTCAGATGGCACATCACAATGTGTGCACCCATTGCAGGGGCATATAACACAATGGTGACTCCTGTGGGCTGCCCATATCCCAGCTCACTGTGTGGTACTGTTTGCGTACCACATATGTGTTGTTCCAATGTATAGTACTTATGCCTACATTGTACAACACCTCCACCATTGTATGCACAGCTGTCCACACATCTAGCAGTGACAGATATTGTGGTTTCATGTCGGTGTATCATTTCATTTGTATATATTGCACATGGGTAGCCAGTGTGAATGATGGGAGATGCGACCTGTATATCGTGACTGGACCAAACATCAAGTGTACAAGTGTTAACTGGCCACATGGTGAATAGATCTATGCTTTAACATGCCTGATACTGATGACAGTCTCACCTGCAATGGACTGATGTCTGTGCAGCACACCAGAGGTACTTGTGTAGGGGTGACACAGCAGTTTGAACATTATCCATGACTGTATGACAGCCACAGGGTGCACTGTGCATGTTAACACATTCGCCTGTACAATAGCATATAGTATGCACATGTGTGCATACACAGGGTAGCATACTGTAGTATGCAGCATGTGTGTAAACATACCTTGCATATGATGTTACATTACATAATGTACAGTGACACATGCAACTAAATGGGATATAATAGTCATATGTGCAGTACTGACTTACCAGGCAAGTCCAGGCTCATTGGTTGGGAGACACCCACCTCCACGATGGCAGCTAGTGTTTGTGGATGCTGTTCTGAGGGTGTCCCCAGACTGGCCAGTAGCTCCTCGGTGTGTGTGAGTGGGGGCTGGGTTGGTGGCCCACCACCTGTTCCACCTTATTCCCTGGCGATTGCAGTGGCACGCTGTTTCACATGTTGTATCAAGTCCGTGCAGTGTCTGTGCATCTGCTGGTAGGTGCGGTTATGGCCATCCACATCATTAACCCTCCTGTGAAGATCCTGCCACAGGTCATCACGCTGCTGGGCATGCTGTGGCACATGGCTGAACAACACCTCGTACTTCTCATGGAGGTACGGGATGAGGACATCATCCTCCTGGCGGCTGTACACTGGCAGGCGTGAATGAGGCATTATCTGTAAGACATAATGATGGTGACAGGTCACAGTATCACAGAGATATACAGAGATACTGCTGCACATACATTTGTAGTAAATCTAGTACATCTGCACAGTTATCTTTGCAAATCATCATGACACTGACACGACTGACATGTTTGTGTCACACACATTTAACACCCGCTATGCATTGGATGTCATCACCATATATGTGTGTCACCTCATTACATTGTTCATACTCTATGTGAATGCTGTCTTGATGTGGGCATGTCTGTTTGCCTGCACTGGTGTTCACCTATCAGCACATGCCTGGATGTGTCCACAGTAATGCTGTTGACCTTGATGCTGTGTATATGTCACATATCAACACATACACTGCCTTAATGGACTTGAGCAGTGACAATGCACACATATGCATGGAAACCTTTACATGCATGTGTTTTGCCATATACATCTACACGGCACTGTACAGCGATTCAACATCCTGCCATGGATCGCCTGTGTTGCACATGTGATAGACATGGGACAATGGCTAGTCGGACGTCATTCGCAGGGATGGTTATCAACTATAGCATGTACGGGCAAGGTTTCCTAGCTGTATCTGACAGCCATTTTGCCACTGCGAGGTGCATCAGTGCCACATTACTGATCCAGACAGTTGATAATACATCTACCATGCGGTCATCACACCATGTATGAGAGAGATGACGTGCAGCTTTGATGGACAGGGTTGCATGGTATGGCGGGAGTATGTCACATGTATGGCACAGGGATCTGTCCAGCATGTGGCGATCCTAGTAGTAGGATGGTGGCTGTTCATGACATCTGTCTTTCGAATCAGGATATGTACGTGTAGCATGTCCAACATCATAGTGTAGCACATGTCTTTATGCAAGGTAGCCAGCATGCTGCATAGTGGAGGTGAGGATTGTGAAGGCTGGTATAGCCCATCCACGCATGGCCAATACCCCTTAAAGGTGATATGTGATCCAATATTGGTCACCCAAGTGCTGAGTATGCCTGTCCGATGATCTCCATGCTCATGGATGGCACCCTGTCATGACATGGGTGCCTCATATGACTACCTAAGAGGCCTGGAGACGTCACCAACTCAGGGAGGTGAACTGCACAGCACCATCCCTTACACAGTGTCCATAATGTTAACCGCAGCCTAGGTGGTAGTTAATGGGTACAGGGATATTCACCTAGCGGTGACAATGCTGATATCATCTGTCAGAATGTGCACATATGTCACACACCTCACCCACAAAGCCCATTCTGTATGTTGTTCACAACACTGAGACAGCTATTGCTCATAGGTCATGGCCATTCACATCCTTACATACACAGATGCCTCACATTTGTCTGTGTGGTATGGGCTACAATGAGCGGGAGTACAACACATTAATCCTGTTTTACTGTAGCTGCCACTGGTGTGATATGCACATGTCACTCTGACACCTTTTGTAGTGTTGATTCTGTCAACAGGCCACTGGTAGAACACTCGTGTGACATACGAAGGTACATGTCGTCAAACATCCGTACTGTCATCTACATCTGTACTGCTAACATCTACATTGATAATGGTTCATGGACTTGCAGACCATACTCAGCAGGGTAATAGCGCGGTGCCTCCAATTGTGACTGTCGTCACCACTTGTGGGTTGATATTATCCAACACCCTATCTGTATTGCATTTTCATGCTCAGCACTTGTTCAGAACTTGTGAGCACTTCATGAGCTACTAATTAATGTAGCACCCATTCCAAACCATTCCTCACAAGTACACTGTCTGTCCTTACATTTCCAGCTTGCTTACAGTACAACAGCTGTTGTACACACGTAACTCACATATCTTGTGAGACATGGTTGAATATACAGGCATGTCCAACTGTCACGTACCAGTGCTATTGCCTGTCTATATGATGAATAAGGCGTACATGTGGCAATAGAGCGATTGTCTCATGTACACAGTCAATGCTCACCTCCCAACATACAACACTATAGCCTGTGGGAGATGCACATATGCAGCCATGCTGGGGGTAATGCTGTCACCAACCCTGACTGAACCTGACAGTCATGTGGGGACATGTAACATTTGCAACACACCCCACTCATCACATAGTCTCACAAGATCTCCACCACCACAGGCCACATATACGAGTACAACTTGTGCAGTACTTCTCCATACTCTGTGTAGGCACCAAAGGTAGCCCCCATCACCAAACACAACAACAATAACTTATAGCCCACAGACTCATGTGTGCCCATCACATACAGCCAATAGGTCGTTATAACATACACAACACACCAGTCATAGGTGACTCTGTAGGCGGTCACACTGATGTCCCACTCAGCAGGCTACACAAGGTGATAGTCGCTTGCATCTAGCTGTCGGGTAACTGGTTCTGCAACATAACCTAGGCACCCATGCCACACCTCACCAGGTACAATTTGACTGTCATTCTCCATGTTAGTGTGACTGCCCTGAGATGCAACTTCACAGACTACACGTGCAAGGACATGCAATAGCTCACCGGTCTTGTAGCCCTGAAGGTATGGGCCAAGCCCTGGGGAGCATTATGCATTCATCAGGACTTGATACCACTGTATAACGACTGACTGTTTCACTTCAATAGTTGCCTATGCTTCTGCTGTCATTCCACAGGCATCCGGTATATGTCCGCTTTGTCTTAACTGGTCAACAAAACACGATGCTTTGGCACAGATGACCTGCACCTGTCAGCCCTGGGAGTACAGATAACATGTAAGGCTCTTACTGCTCCTATACTGCCTGTCTTGCACAATTTCCAATAACATTCACCACCAGAACAGGAACAGGCAAACAAAACATGGGGTCATGTGACTCAATGCTTGACATCTTCATCTCTGATCCATGCAGGCAAGGCACTCCTTATAATAGACCACTTCAATATCTCTGCAGTGATTGGGACCTGCCTCTAGGCTCCGCAGAGCACACCTGCAATGACAGGTTATACGCAGACCACACCTTTCAGTCATGTAACCTGTACCGGAACACCCACGGCTGAGACACACATCCTGGCTAGTTACTTAGCACAATGCATCAGAGATGCTCCATGTGCAACGAACTGTGGCCAGAACTGCTATACACATTGTAACATGCTACGGATTCAACAACATACCCCACTGTTACCAGACCTCATTTCTTGGTGTACTGGAGAGTAGGGTTCAGACAGGTACTACTGATGTGAGACTGACACTACCCCACACTTAACTGGGATAGCCACTCATGTACCGACACATTAGGCCAATGCTGTCCGGGATTCATAACTTCCACTCAGCTGGATCAACCCATTCACACCACCTCCAAGACCAACAATATCCTAGACATGGACACTACCAACATGTGACTGGTGTTCCACACCTGGGGTTATCCCCTCGGTGGATTCCGAACATATGCTACTCACCCTTGTTATCCACATCCCGGCACCACACCCTTAATGGCATGCACAGTACAAGAGTACTACAACGCCTACTACAGATGTCTTATGACAGCAGTAGTTAATGTCATGACACCCGTGCAGATGGACAATGCATATACAAATGCTGAAACATACCCCAGTGCACTTCATTAGCACTTTCACAACTGCATGGATCATGCTATTCCAAACAGAGCCATGATGGTACCCACCAGATAATGAACGCCACTCTGGGGGTCCAGTTCCATGGACATAATTTACAACAAAAGGTGGAGGATGTTGCAAAGTGGGGTACAATCCCATGGGTGGGGTAGCTCACTGGTCAGTCTCAGTAAGGCTACAGGATCCCTCATCACATACTCTGAACCTAGCTACGTAAACATTACTGCGACACATTCCAAGGTGTACTACAAGGCATTATGGAAGTATGTCAGTAGTCAATGGCAATACCCACATCTGCTCTGACATACAACAGTTACTCAGGAACATTACAGAACCGAGTGATGTTGGCAACATGCTGGCGGATGGGTTCAATGCTAACATTACACCCTCTCACTCCCTATAGGGCCACAATCCCTGCAGGAACATTGCGGTGTCCCTGCAGTCACAACTACACAGTATTAACCTGCACTCTCTAAGGCCTGGAACACTGACTCCATGTGACCGTCCAACATCCCAGGCTGTGATTTACACAAACCTCTGAACGACATGTCTCCCCACTTGGCCACCAGATTCAGTAATAGCCTTGTATCAGACATTGTGGCCCCTGAATGGCACACAGCAACAGTTATCACACTCCACACAGGTGGTGCCACAATGAACGAGAGGGACTATTGCCCTATATGCCTGACTGGACTATTCTGCAAGGCTATGGGGCACATCATCATGGAAGTCATTCACAGAGACATTGGTGGGCTCCAGTCCTTTGATGCCACCCAGGTTGGACATGTTAGGGTCAGAGCATGGCTCCTACACCTGGTGGACTCCTTTTATACAGTTACCAGGGTAGTTGATGATGGTAAGGGGGTCCACACAGCCTACATTGTCCTCTCAGTGGCTTTCAGCACCATTCTCCATTCTGGTATTGACAACATACACATCCACCTGCACATCGACCCCTATGTCTTAGGATGTTATGCAAAGTGGCTCACGGACAGGACCCACACAATGAGGGTAGCATGCCATAGTACCTACTGTATTTCAGTTACACTTGGCGTACCACAGTCCTCAGTCATAGGGCCCCTCATGTTTGGTATATGCTTCCCTGAGGTACAGGCTAGCACAGAGGTACTTTCCCTGACTAGCTTTCCAGACAACTGTACACAAAGCGCCATGATTGATCCACCAGCTGATACTGACTCCCTCCATAAGGGTGTCACTGTGATGAATACCTGATATCAATATCATGGCCTTAAGCTGCATGACACAAGGTGCATGAACATCCCCTTTGCATTACACCAATCACCCACTGACTATCACATAGGTGGTAGTCCCCTACATACATGTCACATTGTATGTGATCATAGTACACACGTATGTAGCACCCACTCCTTTGATAACCATAGTGCCACTGTGGCGTGGATATCCTTCTACGTGGCCACCCTTATCTCTACTGGGTTTGTAGCTGGAACATAGGCACCCATTGTACCTCTGAACTCCTGACGTATACACACATTCAAGGATACAACACCCCGTTTAGGGAGTACCTTACAGAACAGCTACAGCTTTACATACCACAACAGTAACACGCCATGAGGATTATTGAGCTCCGAAGGTTGACGTATGCGGCAGAACTACGGACACCGCAACTGTACACACTTGCATACTACATACTCAGGGGTGACCTCTGCTGAACAGACAGGGCCCATGTCCACAACAATATACATGGATATACTCCACATAAGCGACATAAGCAAAAGCCACTGTGAGCAACATGCTCATGGATATGTGCACACATGCAACGATGAGTGGGATGTGCTTGAGGGTTACATTCCCAAACCAGACACTCACCATGCTTTGGAACATGATTCCTATGTACATCACACAGGGACACTCAGTAGCACTGTTCATGTGATACCTCACTTGGTGGATGGGAGACACACATGTACGCCAGGGATCACTGCAGTGGCTGTACTGTGCAGAGGTGCAGGTAACACATGGCTCTGCTGTTCACAGACAGGACACTACCCTGGAGAGGTGCCGCTGGTGTAAACACTGTAGTTGGGCTTACACATAGACTTGCCAGACTGCATAGTACCCCACTATGAACCTGTGAAGCTATTACATGTCCTTTGTGCATGGTTAATTGAGTAGCTCTTCCATTTCGATTAGCGATTAGCTATCATGCTGTTACAGTGTCCCGTGACTACAAGCTATATGTATCCTGTTATTGTATATTGTACATGCCGATAGATGATACCTTTGGTATGCATGATATGCCTGTTATGCTGTGTAGAATATCTGACATATCTACCTACAATACTGTGCATTACACATATTTTACATATTATCCCATAATGCAAAGCATACTTGCACAGCGGGACCACCTTAGGCATGTCATTGTCATTATATGCCCATACACATGCCTACTGTGACAGTATATCAACATATACTATCCCTTGCTATGGGACGTACTTGTTGGACATACCCTACCACTGATGGTGGGTGGTATGGAATTGTTCTGTTTAAAGCCCTCATGTAGCATCCCTTGTGGTGTCTGTGATGTTTACCTTGTGGCCCACTGCAGGACACACAGTTTCTACAAGCGTTACTATGCTCAGCAGGACATCACTACATAATACCTTTTCCCACTTTATGCATTGCGGACACTTTTAATTAATACAAAACAGGCTGTACATACACTAACATACTGAGTGTTCTACATACCTTGTTATCATTCCGAACTTCTGTAACTATCTCTCTTACACTGTTTAAACAGTTCTATGGTATGAGCATACGGTTTGAATGTCTGGCAAGTCATCCTTATATACGTCGATACCTGTAACGTGGTTTCCTGCCGCCAGTTGGTGTTCCTGAGTGAATTATTACTTGCACATCAGCTGTGCAGCTGCTCCATTCACCAATTACGTGGCAACAGTGGGGTATAATTGCATTCTCCACTTGGGTGTTGCCCATTTGTCCTACCTTCGGGGAAACGGCCTGTATTATGTTTTGTTGTGTGTAATTGCAACTGCTATGTGTAGAGACATGGATATTTTGGATTCATGTCCCCCGTGGCTTGTGTGTGATGGCTAGAGTATGTGGTTCTACATGTGAGTGTACCTGTCATCCCAGCCGTCTGATAAGGGACTATTGCAAACAAAACCTGTGACATCGCCGTCTGTTCCATTATCCAACGGCTACGATTTCACACGGTGCCTTTAAAAATGTGTCTCTCACAAGGTATGTTAACGCTTCTGCAGATGTAATTGAGTAACTGGATGTTTGTGCTGTAACTACAGTCTGTATTGCTATAGTTTCATGTGTGGGGGATGTAGGTGGGTGTACGTAGCATATACAGATTTGTGGGGCTTGCATTTCTACATATTCCATATATGTGTTTGGGCTCCTTCCCTAATTAAAGACCTATCAGTTAGTAGACTTTTGTTATGGGTATATACATTGGGCCATTGTTAATTGGTTTCTATATAGTATGTAGGTGAGGTCGATACTTCCATACCTCCGGAAATACAGCGATATGTAAAGGAATGTTACTAAATGACAGCTGTCCCGTGTATTTCTGTCCCAGATATTTGCACTCATTGCAGTTGGGTTGGTAACTGAACCTCTTTGGCATGGGTTGCCACATTTTCAAATGGCCATTGTGGGACACTTGTGGGACACACATCGGTGTTTACAGGCCGACACATACCCATGGTCAGTACACAGGATAGCACATACTTTTATCCTCAATACATACTTATTGTTGTAGGACTTTGGCTACTTATCATATTGCATGTAACATTTACGTTTCTTACATACAGGCATAACTATTTAATGCAACTATTGCATAATATATGGGACATAATAATGTCCTACAATCCCGGACATTTGCCCGTTTTAATGCTTTATGTCAGGACACAACTGCCCAGGGAGGGGCTGTCCCTCCTAATGTGGGACTGGTGGTAACCGTATGCCTACGGCTAGCTATAACCACACCTACTGTAATGATCTATCTCCGAGTTGGCACTAACAGACACACGATGCAGACACACACACACACATTACAGTCACATGGACACGCATACGGCACCCTCAACACACACATACACAGACTACGGCAATCACAAACACAGTTGAACACAGTACCTACGTGGACCGCAACACCGGCAGCGGTAACTAAATGTCCCTTCATATCGTGGTAATATTACTCGCAGTCCTAGTGTTCAGGTACTGTGTTCTTTCGGCCTTTCAGCCTCGTGGTTACGCGTGTCAGTATGTGACACATTCCATAGTTGGCGGTATCCTATTTATTTGTACCTCCATGGTTGTGTGCATGTCATTGACCTATCTATATATTTGTAGATATCGGTGAATCCGTATATATCAGCATATATCTCTCTATCACCCTTTCTATCTGTATTTTATATATATATATACAGATATATATATATATATATATATATATATATATACAGATATATATATATAGAGACATATATATATATATATATATATATATATATATATATATATCTGACAGAGAGAGTGACAGGCAGAATATGACTTTCATTGTGTACTTGTCGGTGTATACTGTTTGCTGGACTCCGCACGTTTGTGTTTGAACCTGTCACATTACACACTTGTCGTAGGTACATCTTGGCTACCGTAGTGTTAGGTGATTGTGTACATGATTGCGTGTTCTACTCCTGGCAGTGGTCGTTTTACCCTTCAGAGCAGGCACTATTAGTACAGGGCTGAATAATGCTGGTTTCACCTGTTCTGGACATCATTGACCGTGATCTGTGCGATATTCAGAAAGGCTTAGCCCTGTTTTGCACATATCCGTATAGTCATATTTAAACGACGCTTACCAACACTGGGCAACGCATATTCCTGCTAACGTGTGCTAAACATTATCTGATGACCTGCATTCGACATGCATTATTCGTGCCTTCGGGATTACGTTACATCCCTTGCAGGACGTGGGACCGGGAACATGCACGACGGTCAATGCATTTACCACTTGGGCATCTGGGATTTGTACACGTGTTATGGCGTTTTGTATGTGGACTATACTACAGCTGTTACTCCATACTGCAATCACATGGGTAACTCAGTTAGTTTACATATGGATGAGTCCTATTAATGGTATGTCCATGTGATGTTTAATGGATGTACTTGAGCATTGGGTATGTATATCACAGTGAGCCACACATGATAATGTGCTACACCTTCAAACGACCATAGGTGGAGCATGCTGGGGTGACAGATACCTGTCATGGGTACACCTCAATCCTTGACATGAAATCCATGAGTACATTATGTGGAGCCCCTCATTAACACACCAGGAAATCCGTGCAGAGTGTGTGGAGAACAGTGCTTACACACAATTGATCCCGGGATTACCTCTGCTCCACTGAGCGACAGTTGATTACTCGATGTTGTGGCGACAGCAGACACTGTTTGCCTCAATTGGTGTATGGCCTCTGACAATCGGGCGTGTACCTACCGATGTACCTAGGAACCTATACACACAGTACCAACATATGCTTATAGGTGCATGTACTGTTCAGGTGTTGACATTCCTTGTTCCAATAGCTGTTGTGTGTACAATGGTTGAGGGCTGCCTATGTAGGATTCACACAGTAGCCCAACTATACATTACAATTTACAGGTGGTTGTGTGTGTGTGCCATCCATTTTACTGTGTGTGCAGGTTGAGAGGTGTGTCAGTCCGTAGGGGCCTACACTGTCAGAGTATGTGCTATACGTTCCCTCTTTGCCAAGGCATAGGCATATTGGGCATGCCTCCATCTGCCTACTGGGGCTGGCACAAGGTGTTCATGGTCTGAATCCCTCTGTGCCTGTGATGGCCTTGGCAATTGCGGTGGGCTATGAGGGTCTTCACCATTTTGTCCCTGCTGCAGCTGTTTCCGCAGGATCATATTATGTAGCATGGCACATACTATGAAGATGTGGGCACACGTGCCTGGAGAGTACTGCAAGGCACCACCAGATGTGTCCAAGCAATGGAACCGTGATTTCAGCATCCTGAACACACGGTCTGTGAAGATTCTGGTTTGTGCGTGTGCCTCATTATGGTGTACTTGCATGGGTGTGTAGGCATTTCTGATGGGAGTCATCATCCACGGCTCCAGTGCATAGCCAGCATCCCCCAGAAGGTGGCTTTGTGGGATTTCCCCCTGACAAATACCTGATACAGCTGTGAGGCATGCCAGATATGGGAGTCATGGTAGCTTCCAGGGCTGCCAGCACACACATCCATGATAATGCCCTGGGCATTGCACACGACCTGGCAGTTGATGGAGTGGAATACCTTGCGGTTTATGTAGTGCCTACAATGCTCAATGGGTGGTGACTTGATATGTATGCGCGTGCAGTCTATCGCACCCAGTACCTCCTGGTAGTGTGCCACATGGTGGAAGTGACGCACATTGCTGGCCAACTCCTCCTGAGTTCGGGGGAAGTATATATGCTCATTGGCATGTGGTAACATGGCATTCAGGAAATGGTGTAGTACCCTGGATGCTGATGCCTGTGAAATCCTCATTATATCTCCAGTTGGCCTTTGAAAGGTACCTGTGGCTAGTATTCTCAAGCTTACACATACCTTTGTGTCCACTGGGATGGGTTCCCCTCTGTTGTTTCTGGATCTCAGGCATGGCCGGCACAGCTAAACTATTTGCTGTAAGATGTCCCTGTCCACCCTGTAATGCTCTACTATCTCCTGATCATGTAGCCCCTGGTAGGTTACCCTTGGTCTGAACACTCTTCTCCTCCTCCGGGGCCTGCAATGGTTGTCAGCATCATCCTCCACAACACCATCAGTCTCTAACACATGGTGATAAATCACAGCTATGGCAGCTCCCAACATGTACATTTTAAAAGTTCCCCGTGTGTTTACACCTATGGTGCAGTGTTTGGGAATACACAGGTGTGTGTAGGGTGCTTTCACACTTTATACTATTGTGCTGTGAACACCGATGATGTCATAGGGTGTGTATGTACAATCGTAGCTACAGGGTATCTTATGTGTTTTACTACAGGAACTACTATTGTGGTGCCTTTGGTGTTGAATTACATTTGGCTGCTGTGGATTACCTCTTGCTCTTCCCTTTACATTTCTTCACGTTTCACCTACCATTTTCTGGCATGCATCCAGCAGCCTGCTTTCATTTGTACTTTCCTAGACCTGGCTTATCTTGCGTAATGTGTTCTATTGCCAGTCTACTGCAGGTTTGCTTTGCTCTGCTATGACAGTTCTCCTTTCTTTGCAATCCGACACTTCCCCTATCCTGTTTTGCAGGTTTCTGCGAGCAGACTTGTCAGTTGCCGTTGATTGCCCGCTGTGAGTTAATAGGTGTTAATTGCTCAGTTGTACTCCAATTACTCTACTGCGGCATTTCCTTCTTTTCTTCCCCTGACCTTCCTGTTTGTGCTATGGTTCAAGGCGCGTGCATCCGCTTACCGGGTTTCGGGCATGTTTTCATCCCCGTACACATGCGCTTTCGGGCACCATATGTGCTCTCAGCTAAACGATGCTATACCTACCTCTCCACCCCTGTCCTGCGGCTTTGCTTAGCAACAGCCAGGCCAGATTTGCATTGCTCCAATGTGCTTACAGCTACGGTGGCACACCCCATTGCTGATGTCATGTATACCTCTGAGCCACTCCTCGGTGTTGTAGCACTGCGCTGTATGGTACATCCTTAATCTGGCGAGACGTTTGCGATTCAGTATTACCTGCCTCATTTGCATGGCATTGACTACTGATTCATAGTTACTGTGCCGAACACTGTCACAGACCCTTAGCAACCCTTGCAGCTTGGTTGTGGTGTACCATGCATACCATTGAGTATTATGGGGAAATCCTGATTTGTATTACATTGCGATTTTATGACATTTGTATATATTCTTTGTGTTCCCGTGTGCGCACACATGCCCTGCGGTTGTACTTTGCATTACTGTGGAACTGACATTAAATGTTGTTTTTTAGATGTTGTGCATCTTTTCTTATGCCATTGGCTGTATATTTAGCCATTGGCATATGTTAACTTTGTAATACATGAGTCTGGTCCGCTTTCATAGCTCCGATGTTCTGTTTTGAAAAATGTAAACCATGTTTTTTGGTTTACATTTCCGTGGGCCTGCACCACTTCATGAATCGCTATGTACCTTCATTTGCATGGTGTGGCACTGCACATGGGGTGATTAGCATACCTAAGCCGAGGGCTGCGCAGTTCTGGCGTACCCCGGTAGTGCACGTGGAATTGGATTGTACCTGAATCGCTCGGCGGCCATATTTGGTGTTATACCGCCTACGCTACGCCTGTGCCTGGCGCAAGCTTCATGAATCCCAGACACACACACACACACACACACACACACACACACACACACACACACACACACACACACAAATAATAGCTGCTGCATAACGAACTTTCAACTGTTTAAATAAAATAGCTGGTGCCAATAACGAACCGGCTATCTGCTCTTAAATAAAATAGCACCCTGCCATCTGCTCTTAAATAAAATAGCACCCTGGTTGAATAAATATAGCTGCTGCCAGTAAGAAACTTATGCTTAAATAAAATAGCATCCTGCCTGCTTAAGTAAATAAAATAACTGCTGCCAGTAACGAACTGGCCATCTGATAAAACACATCTGAACACCCTGCTTGCTTAAATAAAATACATCTGCGAACACCCTGCCTGCTTGCTTATATAAATACATCTCCTTAAATCAAACACCCTGCTTGTGTAAATAAAATACAGCTGCTGACAATAACAGACTGGCTGTCTCCTTAAATAATAGCTGCTACAGTGCTGCCAATAATGAACCAGCCGGCCATCTGCCTTAACTGCTTAAATAACCGCACACACCGAGCATAAAGTAATGTATCATACAGCTTAAAACTAAAAGTGTGTATCAGACATAGCGTAGCACATAGGTTCATAGGTAGGTAATAGGCTATTGGCCCTAGGGCCTATATAAGCCTAGCCAAATGGTACCCTTGCTTTTGCCACCCAAGAAAATTATGTTCCTGTACCCCTGTCAAGCAGAGCTACAGAAGTGATCCCTGGGGTGAATTTCCTATCTCCCATCCAATCATCAAGATTTTTCTTGAAGATTGCTAATGAGGAGCTTTATTTGATATAGATAGGTAGTTTGTTCCAGAGTATGGGAAGTCTCTGGGACAAGAATCTATCCCTCCAGCATGTTCTGTTTATTGTGGTGGCAAGGTTTAGGTTCTCAGAGTGTGTAGCTCAGAGGGATTGGGATTTCTTTAAGTGGAGCATGTCCAACAGCTCTGGGTTTGACATAGCTTTGTATGTTAGGCAGTGATTGCCTCTGTGTAGGCGATATACGACAGAGTAAAGCTGGAATTTTTTGATGGTTTGCATAGGGCATTTGTTTGAGGCTGTTAATCCTCTTTGTGAGGTATTTCTGCGGCCTTTCCAGTTGTTGTAGATGTCTTATGAGGTACATACCAAAAGGAGCGTTGTACTCTATAATGGGTCTAATGAGTGATGAGTAGAGGGGAACAATGACCTCTTTTTTTCCTGGATGAGAAACCTTTTGTGATGAGGTGTGCTACGTAGAAGGATTTCATGACTACTATGGCAATGTGATTATCAATGGAGAGACTACTGTCCACCTGTGTCCCAAGGTCTCTTATTACACTTTCAGTGTTAAGTAGACTACTGCCTATGTGGTAGTTCATGGGTACAAAGTTTTTACCAAAATGGATGACAATGCACTTTTTGGCATTGAACTTGAGGCCATGGCTTTGACACCAGGCATCTGTTTCAGTGAGGCCCTTTTGTAGGATGTCCACATCGTTAGGAGTTTTGATTATGGCTCCTAGTTTGCAGTCATATGTGATCTTTGGTAGCCAAAGACCTTCTGTGTTAGCCTGTACTTCAGAGAAGTAGATACCAAATAGGAGAGGACCTAGGACTGAACCCTGTGGTATTCTACATGTCACTGGTCTGAAGTTGGATTTAGAGTCTGCTACTTTCACAGTGTGGGTTCTGTCAGAGAGCCAGTTGGCAACCCATCTTGTGACATAGGGATTTATACCTAGTTTAGTGAATATAATTCCAGAGTGGGGGATGGTGTAGAAAGCCTTGGCGAGATCTAGATAGGCTGTGTGAATCACCTTACCCTCATCTACGGCTTGGTTGACCGCTTCAAAGAAGTCTATCTGGTTTAGAAGACAAGATCTGCCTTTTACAAACCCGAACTGGGTAGGGTCCAGAGTTTGGAGATTACTAATGTCATTGTTTATAAGTTCCATGATGATACGTTCCATTGCCTTGCAGACCAGGCTCATCAGGCTAATGGGGTGGTAGTTCCCAGGGTCCATGGTGGCTCCCCATTTGTGGAGTGGGGTAACTGGTGCTGTGGGCCATTCAGTGGGCACAAAGCCTGAGGTGAGGGTATGATTGAACATGGTACTTAGGTGTGGTGCCAGTTCGCTCTGTAGTTCATGTAGAACGCAGCCTGGGATGCTGTCAGGTCCCATGGATGCTGTGTTCTTGGCTTTGGAGAGTGTGTTTTTTACCTGTGCAGCCGTGATTACAGGAACTTTGCATTCTTCTGGTATAGAGATGGGCCCTTTAGGGGGTGAGAGAGGAGTAAAGTTAGCACTGAACCAATCTAACTGGATGTTGGCAGTATCAGTTGGTCCTGTATATTTAGTGCCATTGTGCTGTAACTCAGAGGAGATCTGAGTGTTGCCACTGAGATTCTTGACATAGCTATAAAATTAAAAAAATATATAACATTCCACATTCTTTATTTAAGGTTTTTATGATGATGGATAAAATTGTATGTATACTTTTATATGTTTTATTAACTTCATAACTTTATGGAGTGTAATTAAAAGTAAATTTATGAGAAGAGAGAGGAATGTCTCTTTAAGAAAATTTTGGCGCCTTTTTTAAGGAGAAAGTATATATATGATGATGTATTAATTGTTTTTATACTTGAAAAAGCCCAGCATTGTACCAGGGTGAAAGCGCTTGTATATTATCTTGACCTTGGAATTAAATAATATTTAGCCTTTTCTGGCGTGTCCAGACCATTTTATTTTTTGTTCGAAGTTATCAGTTCTACATGGTCTGTATATTTTTACGTTTTTTTACAAGTAGTTAGTAGTGTGGAACCGGACGCGCTGGAAATGGCTTAATCTAACTCCAACTATGGAATTAATGACAATGAGGATGAGAGTTTGGGCCAATTAGACCCTTTAAGCATTCACTTGCAGCAAAAGGAGGTTTTCTCAGCTATTGCCAGTCTGAATGACGAGATGCGGAGCGTAAAGAAGGATCTTACATGTTTAATTGAGTTATTCACTCAGTCTGGACAGACACTTCTCTGTGGGCAGGCACGTACAACAGCTGTCAATCAGGGGATTGACGACAAGGAAAGAAGTGGGCGTGGCGCGAGTGATTGTACACTGTGTGAGTTCACTTTGTCTTCACAGAATGGCGGATGGAGCCAGTCGCTTTTTTCTGGAACGAACAACGGAGGTGGTGAAACACGGAGAGAAGTCTCTGTTTCACCCAGTGGAGAATTCAATTGAAGGATTTATGTGCGAACCCACATTGAGGAGGTTAACGAAGGGGCAAACCCTTCCAGTCAACGTAGGAATGGACTGTTAAACACAGGTACTGTTACAACTCTTATTTCCCTGGACAATGTGGCTTTTGCAGAGCAAGGTATTTTGCCTAATAGACTTAATGAATACAATCTAAATGAATGGGCCCATGCATTTGAAGGCAAAAAAGATTTATTTTTGGAGAAAACTGACTTGAATGTTGTTACAAATAGCCACAAACCATCAGCAGTCATGGGCTCCCTAAAGGAGGGAATTAGAGACTTAGAAAACAAACTTTTTAAAATCAAAAGTGTGAACTTGGACATTTTGTATTTGGAGGAATGCCTGAATAAACATGTAGTACCACAGGGTTTAATGGTATGTAAATACCCGGAAGGTTTTCTATATGACAATGATATGATAAAATAATTTAATGATATTTTTGACAAATGTGGGTTTAAAATGCTAACTTTGATGTTAAAATATTCTAAATAGAAGGTAGAATTTTTATTGAAGGATTCTGAGAAATTAAACAAGGCTATTAAACAAGACCTGTTGTTTGAATATTACAGTGATGTATATGAACATTGTTTTGTAAGAATAGATAGGAAGTGTGATGAAATTTGTAAACGTAAGCAAAAAAAAAGCTGACTAGAGATTTAAAACAATGTAGGGACCATAAAGCTTATATATTTAAGGGTAGATTGAATAGAAGTAGAAATACAGATGAACAAGTAATCATGGATGAGATAAGAGTATTGGACAGTAACCTTAATGGGGAATTGGTCAATGAAGGTTTGGGAAAGGATAACAGTATGCATGACCCCATAGAGGGTAATAGTGTTAACAGAATAGGTCCCCAAAGACAGGTTTAGATTTCATGGTCCCCCTGGGGGGAGAGGGAGAGGATGAAGAAGTTAATGAACAGGATTTTTCCACAGGAAAGGGAAAAGAAAGGAATCAAATAAAAACCAGGAAGAGAGGGAAGGTATAATACATGATGAGAATGGTGTAACCTTACCTTACAATGGCTTTAAGATTTTTAACCTCAGTGGGACAGAAATGAAACCAAAACATTTTCATTTGTTCATTACAGGTTTTAAATTTGTTCCAACAAGGGGCTTTGATATATGTGATACTGTTATAGAATTAAAACACTTTGTTAGAAAAATTAATTTTTCTTTAATATTTGAACAACAACATGTAAATGGGGAAGAGAAGTTTAGACAGGCAAGTACCTACAATTCGCCTTTACATCCTGCCTTACAAGTTTTTGAGGTGGCATGTGCTTCTGACATTTATGCATTCAGTATGGATAAAAAAAGTAAGAAAAAATGTGGTTATACACCTAATTTAACTTCAAAAGAAAAATAAATATTGGATGAGTTGTGCAGTGATATAGAAATTTGAATTATGAAACCGGACAAAGGGGGAGGAATAGTGCTTGTGAATGCAGTAGACTATTCAAGTAAAAATCTTAGAAATGCTGTATGATAACACCATTTATGTGCCAGTGACTGTTAATGAAATAAACATCTCTTACAGGAAAATTGATTTGGTTATTGAAGAACTGATACTGGAAAATAGATTAGACCTAAGGATGGGGGAATTTTGCAGAATAAAAAACCTAGGATTGCATCCTTTTTTTGGCATTCCTAAGATTCACAAGAGCACCACAGATCCCCCTATAGACCTGTTGTTTCTGGTTAGGAATCAAAAACATATCCTATAGCTACCTTCCTGGATTATTCTTTAAAACATATAATAAAAGACTATGAACACCTCCTAAAAGACTCCTGGGATTTTTTGAATAGTTTAACATTAACAACATATAAACAGGAAACATGCTTTTTGACCATTGATGTGGTCGACCTTTTTTCATGTACTCCAGTGGAGAAACGTCTGGATATGTTTCTGGACCTATTAAGTGAGAAAAATTCCACTTGTAGGGTAGACATAGATGTACTAGTGGAACTCATGAGGATAGTATTGGAGAACAACTTCATTTATTTTGAAGGGGCGATCTTCAAACAGATCAAAGGCGTAGCTATGGGGGTAGCTTGTGCCCCTATATACGCCAGTTTGGTTTTACTCAAGTGGGAAACTAGTTACATTTTTGGGCCTATGTACTGGAAATACATTGAATTATACAGGCGTTTTTTGGACAATATTTTTATTATCTGGGTAGGACTGGAGGAATTAGTAGCCCCCTTTATAAGATATTTAAATTCTACTACAGATTTTTTGAGGTTTACATATGAAGTAGCTTCTAATAAAATGGATTACTTGGATGTCAGGATAGAAAAATATGAAGGAAATTTAAAATCTAAAATACATTGAAAGGATACCTTTAGTAATTCATATCTTCCATATATGAGTGTACACCCCTGGAAGCAAAAAATAAGTATAATAAAAGGTCAGATGGTTAGGGCGGCCAGAATGACCTCAGATAAAAATGACTTCCTATCTGAAAATGAATTAATTTCTGAGTTCTTTAGGGTTAGAGGTTATCCAGATAATTTAATAGTAGAATTAGCATTGGAATTTATTAGGGGATGGGGTGTAAATATGTTCCCCTATTAGGTAACATTCAACATAATTCTTTAAGAAAATGTTGGCTCCTTTTTTAAGGAGAAAGTATATATATGATGATGTATTAATTGTTTTTTATACTTGAAAAAGCCCAGCATTGTAGCAGGGTGAAAGTGCTTGTATATTATCTTGACCTTGGAATTAAATAATATTTAGCCTTTTTCTGGCGTGTTCAGACCATTTTTTTTTGTTCAAAGTTATCAGTACTACATGGTCTGTGGGTTTTTACATTTTTTTACAAATAACTTGTGGTTGCCTTTAGAATCAGTGGTAATTTTGTTTTTGTAACTAGCTTTGGAGAATTGTATGAGGGATCTCAGCTTCTTACTGAGGCTGACCACGGATGTCCTCCAATCATGGGATTTTACTCTTTTTTGCAACAGTTTCTTTCTTCTGTTGTAGAGTTTGTTTATGGCAGGGGACCACCATATTGACTTCCTTTTTTTGGAGGATAGCATCTTGGTTCTGTTAGGGATTGCACAATCCTTGCACTCGTGTAAGTGCTTATAAAGTGCATTTGTATAGGATTCAGCAGTCGTACCTCTGTTGTCCGTCAACATGGGTGTCGTGAAGTTTGCCACTTCTGTCTTAAGAAGCGTGAAGTTGGCTTTGGAGAAATTTTTATGGTGGTTCCCCTAATGGGGTGTGGGGGTAGGATGTGGATGTCTAGGGTGATTAGCTTGTGGTCGGATCTGACCAACAAGGAATTGACCTCTGGTGTGGTACTCCCCATGTTGGTAATGACCAGGTCTAGGATATTGCTGCCCCTGGTGGGGGTGTGGATAAATTGATCCAAGGCATTGGAATTTATGAATTCCAGAAAACGTTGAGCACAAGAGTAGTTTTCCCAGTTAATGGTGGGGTAGTTGAAATCGCCCATTATTAGGGTGTTAGGTTGTACCCTAATATTTTCCAGTGTATTAAGAATTGAGGAATGGGAATCCTGGGGCATGGTGGGGGATCTGTAGCAAGCTACAATTTGGATTGCGATCTTGCCCAGAGTTAATTGCACTTGGATAATCTCGGATGCATTATGCTGAGCAACTAGCCTGTGTGGATATCCTTAATGAATATGGACACGCCTCCGCCTTTAGTGTTTCGGTCCAGGTTAGGTGGCCAAAAGGTGTGGTATGAATTATAGCCTGGTAATGCAGGGGTGCTCTCTGGAGCCTTGAATCAGGTCTCTGTCACTGCACAGATGTTGATGTTCTCCATTTTAAGGAGTGCCTCGAGTGAGTGCATTTTGAGGTTTAGACTTCTAGCATTAAATAGCATTGCCCTCAGATTTTGCTTGCTTGTACCTGTTACGGTGGTGAATTTGTCATTTGAACCTTGCCTAAAAAAGGCACTATAGAGGTGGCAAGAGCCTTAGCCAGTATCCGGAATCTCAAGGGTGACAGGTGTAGGCTATCTCTACCAAAGCATCGTGATTTGTCGATCATGTCATCCCAGACAGACAGATACTGGATCCCCTTAGAATGACACCAGAAGCTTAGCCAATTGTTGAAGTCAATTATTTTGTCCTTGTACTGTGTTATAATTCTGGGTGATGGCAGGATGCTTCTCAGGGCTAGGGTCATACCTGCCTGGGCTACAAGATCGGACAGCTCCTCCATGTCTCTTTTCATGTAGTCCAGGGAGGTACGTCTCAGGTCATTCACACCAACATGGACAATGACAGAGTCATATTTGTACTTGTTGTGGACTGACCTGAGTGCGTATGTTATGTGGCAGATCCTGGCACCTGACAGGCAGCTGACAGTAACTTTCTCCTTCTTTAGCCTGGTGAGTGGAACATCAGTGTGCCTGACTACAGAGTCACCTATGACTAGACTGTTGGGTACGTTGTTATGCCTTATGGGCTGTGGTTGAGTGGCACACTGAATTTGTGGGCTATGTGTTATTTGGGTTATGTTGGGGGGCTGGAGATTGCTTGCATTTCTGCTTTGGAGGTCCCTGTTGCTTGGGTAGATTTTTAATGAGAGCGTCCATGAATGTAGGTGTGTGTTTTGTGTTTCTATGTATGTGTTTTGGTGGTGTGGGTTTTGAGGGACTATGTGATGAGTGTGGTGTGGTGCAAGTGTTTACCTTCTCCTCTTGACTGTCTAATCCAGTCTTGGGTGAAGAGAGCTTTGCTTCCAGTTTGGCTATATAAGTGCATCTCTCACAGGTTGTAGTGTTGGGTGGTAGGAGGAGAGGGTTGTCTGTGTACATGAGGCAATTGCTGCATTGCCCCAAGATGCCCAGATTCATCAGGTAGACAGGAGAAAACACCGGGAGCTGACCCTTAGACATGCCTGGATAGGTGCTTATGTATTAAGTACTAAAAACTGTTTTCCTCTAGACAAGTGAGGAAAGTGGAGTGCTGTAGGAATTTGTAGCTTATTTAGTGATTACAATGAGTTCTGAACAAGTGCTGAGCTCAAAGAAACAGATTTGAGTGCTGAGACTAGAAAACTGGTTAGTTCTAAGAAACAAAATTAAGCTAGAAGGCTTCCCTCCAACACAGAAAGGCTTGGGGGCTCAGAAGCTTACAAACAGTCCTGGATACAGCAAATCTGTATCTGGACTAGACAACTTACAGGAAAGGCAGGAAATATGCTTAGAATTTTTTTTTTTTTTTGGAAAGTGGAAAGGGGAAAGGAGGAGCAGAAACTAAATGGGTTGGCCTTCTCAAATGTCTCCCTGGATTAGGTAGAATGAGGTAATGACACTAGACTGGGAGGAGTGTCCCAGATCAAATACAGTAGTGGCGAGCAGCTGCAAAAGCCACCAAGTATAAAAACAGGATAACAATATGGAGGAAGGGTCGGAAACAAAAATCAGAACAAACAAACCCGACCAGATGCTTAACAGTTGTAGAAAATTTCTAGTTAATACCTCACACACAGTGAAACTAGCTAGAAAAGTATATACAGACAATAGAAGTGCTATAAATAACTCGTAAAAATAAGCAAAAAAAGGATACTATGTTATATATCACATATTAGTTGGCTCAGAGCCCTTCCTCAGATAATCTCAGTGTGAAATTCATTAAAGACAGATGAAAAGCAAACACAGCTTCTGATGTGCATGCCTTTCTAATTGCTTTGACTCAATACTTTTTCTAGACCAGAAATGACTGTGTGCCCCTTTAGAAGTATATGCTTTGGAGAATTAAATTTCACTAGCTGTAAAAGACTACAGTTAAACTATTCTCCTGCCTGTTGATGCGACTTTTCAAAATAATTTTTATTTTTTTATTTTGATTATCTTGGCTCTAATTATGAACAAAATTTAGTTCACTGAGCGGTTATCTGCTTAAATAAAATAAACAAGTCAAAATAAAACTCCATTAGAAATAGTCCCCTCAACCAAACTGCTAGACATCATTACTGATGAAAACCTAAAGTTTGACTGCCACATGTACTCTGCTATCAAGAAAACTCATCAGAAGATTGGTCTGCTGTACAGGCACAATCACTATCTCAGCCCTTCCACCCGACAAACGCTTGCAACTACCTTCCTCCTCCCATCTCTTATGTACGGCGCTCTCCTATTTACCAACCTCCAACTAGGCCTGCACTCCAAACTTGAAGCCTGCTATCACAAAATTAGCAAATTCGCTAACAACTCCAAAAGTTCATCTCATCACTGCCACTCACTACTCACCCTCAAATGGTTATAACTCCCCAGCTACCTTAGATATCTGTAACTCACCACTACTCACAAGCTTATCTTCAAACCATCAGTTTGTCCATCCCTAGCCAAAGCGCTAACACCCTACACTCCCTCCTGTTCCCTAAGATCCAAGAACCAAAACCTGCTTAAAGTACACAAACCCTCTCATCCCCCAGGCCAACTACCACTGTCCTGCACAATAGCCAAACTTTGGAACTCTCTCCCCTCTCACCTATGCAACATACCTAACCATAATAACTTCAAAACCCAGCTCTTCTCACATCTATCCTCCAAATGGGAATGTCCCTCTCATGCTCCTACCTAAATTACCTCCTTGTTCCTACCCTCCTCTTTATATTTTTTTAAAGAATACCTAATGAGCTTTTTTCTCTGTCAGTCTGGCTTAAATATGATTAATAAGATTTCCTATTCTACTCATGTTACCTAATACATTAGACTGAATACTGTCTATTAAAATGTAATGTAATGTAACCCTACAGTTATGTAAATGTTATGAAATGTAAATGTACTGCAGTGTAATGTAACTATTCTTGTGGAGCTTTTCTCCCCAGGCCTCCACTGAAAACGGGCCAACTTGGCCCAGTGGACTATCCCGGTCAACAAATGAAATAAATAAAATAAATAAATAAAATAAAGGCACAATGAAACAGATACATGGTGTGTGCGAGTGCCAATAATGACCCCCACACACACACACACACACACACACACACCGAGACACCGAGAGTAAACTAGTGTATTAGACTTGAAATGGCGTGGTTTGGGCTCTGGGCCTGTTTTTTTTTTTTTTTTTATTCCTTACCTAGGAGGCAGAGGGAGCACATTGCTCATCCTGGCATGTGGGTGGGTGGGTGCTTTGCAGACTGAAACTTAAAGTTGTACAGCTGCTGCTATATTCCCTCCAGTCTGCTGCCAGTAACAAACTGGCCATTTGCTTAAATAATAGCTGCTGTGGTGCTGCTAATAATGAACCGGCCGGCCATCCACTTAACTGCTTGAATAAAATAACCACACACACTGAGCATAAACTACACACTATCATACTCATACAGCTTAAAACTAGTGTGCATCAGATATATATAGCTTATCACATTTGATTTAGAATGATACACCGAATGGTCGTCTGCTTAAATAAAAAAAATACACAATAAAACAGATACATGGTGTCTGCGAGCTGCAGTGCCAAAAATGAATCACACACACACACACACACACACACACACACACACACACACACCAAGAGTAAACTAGTGTATTAGACAGCACATTTGAAACAGAGTGGTCTAGGCTCTGGGCCTGTTTTCTTTTTTCTTACCTGGGAACCTATTTCTCATCCTGGCATGTGGGTGCTTTGTGGACTGAAACTTAAAATTGCAAAGCTGTTATATTTCCTCCAATCTGAGTCCAAAGAAGCTGATGTTATCACGATCACGCACACCCCTGTAGGCTGGTGATGCGTGGTGACGTCAGCCATAAATTTAAAGTTATAACACACAGAAAAAAAAAAATAAGCAAAAAAAATTCAGGAATTAAAGGGGCCACTCGTGAATTCGTGGCACCCCATTATTTTGCCCTCAAAACCAGTAAATACCGAGGAATTTGGTATGGTTGAGAGGTATGCTATGGAGGAGAAAAAGTTCTGGGCAATGTCTTGAAACTTATTTGTTGTTGAAGCTGCACTTATCAATGTTGAGTCATCTCTGTATTGAGCAAAACTAGCATGGTGAGTGGAGGTGTGAAGCTTATTAATAAATGTATTGAAAAGGAGAGGACCCAGAATGGAGCTCTGAGGGACACCTATATTAACTGATTGAAATGATGAATAGGTTTGTTGTCATTTAATGGCTTTTTGCCTTCTAGATGGTAACTAAGTAACCATGACAAGGAGAACTGTGAAAGTCCTATTGAGATGAGTTGAATGAGTAGTTTCTAAGAACATGGTGGACACAAGCAGACCATTGTTTCTATGGTTAAAAACCACAGTACAACCAAATATCAGATGCATCCACAACAGATCACAGAAAACCAGAAATTCACCAAACAGTTTTCTAAACAGCAGTATTTTATTCAAATAAAATCTCTCTTAGCGCTTTGGTTAAAAAACCTTTTCAAGGTATAAAAAACACAAGTAACACACATCCTTTATATACAAAACAATTTCCTCTGATTATTCAATAAAATAACTAAAGTAATTATGTCATTACAAAACATTTACCCAAGGAAAACCCTCCAAATGCATTCTGTATTAAGTCCCTTAGGGACTAAACTTTCATACTTTAATATAAAAATAGATTCTCTCTCTGTAATAATTTAAATTTCAAAAGAGAAGTATTGAACCTATCCACCTTAATCTGTTCCAATATACTGACCTGAAGTCCTTCCACATTACTACCATGATATTCCTTAAAATGTGCAAGAACTGGGCTCTCCATCTTGCACTTCTTTATGTCCCTAATATGTTCTAAAATTCTAACTTTGAATGCCATTTTATTTCACCAATGTAATATTTATTACATGGGCATCTAAGCACATAGACAAACCCTCAGTATCATTTTATTTTATTTTTTTTTTAAAATAGTCTAACTGGAGATTTTCAGCAGGGGGCTTCAGCAGAGGCAGCAGAGGTCCGGGAGACAAACAGACACAGACAGTCAAAACAAAAAAACAAAACAAAGGAACAAATAGATAAGTAAAGTATTGTGCAGTACTTAGCATTAATTAAAGTAAGGTTTAGTAAACATAAAATTAGCAGTTTTGGACTTTTATGGTAGGAGGTAAGAGAAAAGAGAAAAAAAAGAACAAAATGAAGATGAAAAGAGGCAAGAAAAGAGAGGACTGCAATAGTAGAGAGTAGAAGAGAGTAGGAGGGAGGGAGGAGGAAGGAGAGAGACTGATGAGCCATAGCCGTGGTTAGTCAGAGAGGGAGGGCACAGTGTTTTGTTAAGTGTGTTTGTTTTTTGTTTTAAAGAAAGAGAATAGGAGGATGTGTGGAAGTGAGTTCAGAAGTGAAGCTGATTCCAAGACTTACCAATGGTGTTGAAGAAAGGAGTCACCAGCTGAGTTATTAGATTTTACATATAGTAACTAGAAGTTTGTTAAGGAGGGAAGGAATTTTTAGGTGTATAAGGGGTAAAGAGATTAGAGAGGATAGGTGTATTGTTGGGTTGGTAGAATATTCTATGGACACATCACATCTAAAAGTATCTGTGTCTCATATGTTTTTCCATGAGGAAACCCCCACAAGGGGTTAGCTGGAGTGCTTGTTTGATTTGCTTGCATGCCTGAATATTGCTGATCTCTATCTGCATTTGATTTTGAATTGAAGATGTAATGTGATCCTATCTCGCCTACATTCTCTATAGATAGGTTCGGAGCGGATCCTCGGCTCCGACTCGGCACGCTTTACAATAGAACGAAGTCTCTTATTGGCTGAGCCACCTCATATCCTAGGATGCACCACTACTGCTTCCTCAGATCTCGTTTGCCGCTTCTACAGCATAGACGTGGTCTCGGACTTGGCTGAGCTAAGTGCCTCTTAGTGATTATTTTCTGTCAGAAATTTCGCTAAAACTTACCCAAAAGCTGTTTTAACTTATTAACTTTAACAACTTATTGTTGTGTGATTGTGTATTTTAAAAACTTTGTGGTAAATTGTATTTTTATTTGAAGGTAAAGGATCCCGTTTAAGTTAGAGGAGCCTTGCCCTAGCCCACGCGCCTTAATTAGAGCTGTTTAACAGCTATGTATTGTGTGACTGTGTAGTTTAAATTTTTGAGGTAAAATTGTAATATTTTTTGGTGGCAAGTGATCCCGATTAAGTTAGAGGGACCTTGCCTTAGCCTACGTGTTTAATTTTTTGTCTTTAAAGTTCAGTTGAAGTAGATAGCCATGTGCAAGGAACAAAGGCCATCTGGATTTAAAAAATGTTCGAAATGCAGTTATAAAATGTCCATTATGGACGACCATTCTTTATGTGTATACTGTTTGGGGCCGAAGCACCTCCAGGAATCCTGTAGCGTTTGCCACGCTTTTTCCTCTCGCGTGCTCCAAGAGAGGAAAAATAAGTTGATTTTGAAAGGGCTTATTACCCCCTCCTTTGAGGAAGCCCTATCTTCTTCTTCTTCTTCCCCGTCGAGGAAGAAAAAATCTTCGGCTCCGACCAGCCCGTCGGATCCGGCAGCAAAAAAGTCAAGGCAGGCTTCTCCGTCGGCTCCACGGACTTCGGAGCCGAGGGCGGAACCGTCTGCCTCGATGTCTCCAGCCTCAACTCCTCTGGCTTCGGAGCCGAGAGCTCGGGCGTCGAGAGGCGAGTCATCTCCATCGGTTCCACTGCCTTCGGAGCCGATGAAGGTTGCCCGCTCAGACACTTCCCCTTCGGTGCCGAAGTCCACATCGGCTCCGAGGGAAATTGCAGTGGTGGTGGAATCTCCCTCGGCGCCGATACTTCTTGAAACCATTCGGAGCCGGTCCCCCAGTTTTTCGGAGCCGGCAGAGAAGTCGACTCGGACCCGGTCGGTCTCTTCTCGGTCCTCGAGGATGTCCGATTTGGATGTAGACAGGGTGCTTCAAAGGCTTTTTCAGTCTCCAGTCTTTCAAAAGTTGGTCTCGGCTCCAGCCCAGTCGGCTCCGGAGCCAGTTTCCCTCCCTGCCACCTCGGTTCCTCCTCCAACAGCTTCGGCACCACTGGAGTCGGTATTGGTGGAGCCGGTGGAAGTTGTCGGGTCGGTTCCGACCCTAACTCCAACCCCGCCCTTCGGGTCGGTGTTCGGTACGTGGACCTCCTCTGTCGGCCCCGGGGGGGATGCATCGGGCCCGATCCTTTCAGTTACAAGCCTCCCTCTCAGTGCATCGGCGGCGGGAGTTCCGACTGCTGTTGTGGCCTTGGGGGTTGAACCTTCCCAGGACTCTGGGGGTCCCGCCTTCAAGGCCATGAGGAGTGCCTTGGCCAAATCCTCTCTGGCCACTTCTACCATCTCACCACCACCTTCCCTTGGCACGGAGACTGATTCCTTTGCAATCCCCCTGTCTCATGACAGCGGAGCCCTTGGGCCTGAGGTTACCCCCATTGGGGGTTCCCTTCTTCCTGGAGGTCCCTCCGAAATGTCTTCAGAGGAACCCCCCAGGAAGAGACAGTGCAAGAGGAAGCACGTCGACTCCCCTGATGAGTCTCTCACCTCGGATACCGACCTCGATGATGCAGAAGGGTCCCCCAAGTCGTCCTCGGATGATGTATCCTTTGCAGACATCTTGGAAATCCTTAAGCAATGAGGAGACTGGCAGTCCAAACCCCCTTCTGCTGAGGAGTCGGTGTTCCTCAAGGCCTTCGGGGCTCAGCCCTCCGCCTCCTGGGTGTCTCCGCCCTTCGATGAGCTCCTGGATTTGATCTCTCGAAGGGTGTGGGAACATCCGGACTCTGTTGAATCGGTGCCAGCTCGCCCCAATAAATTCCTTTCGGCACCCCCTGATAAGGACTTTCTTACCAAAGGTGTGGCTGTAGATGCCTTGGTGGTGGCATCTGCCACCCAACAAGATGTGGCAGAGGCTTCAACGTCTGTCCATCCTCCTAATAAGGAGTCTAGGAGCATGGATCGATACGGGAAGCACACCCTTGCTTCAGCAACCTTTACATTAAGGTCTATGAACTACTTGACGCATTTTACGAGACTGCAGAGGGATCTGGTCAAGGAGCTTTTGGATACCCTCTCCGGTAACTTACCTGAGCAGTTAGCCCAGACGGTTAACTCCCAGTTGGCTACCCTGTCCTCCCTATCCAACTCGTCCATGAGGCTCATTTCGTATGTGGCTGAAGGAGCGAGCAGAGCAGCGGGCACAGGTGTTGCTCAACGGAGACAAGCCTGGCTACGCCTGTGTCACTTTGCGGAGGCCTTTAAGTCTTTCTTTGCCAACGCCCCCTTCGATGGGTCCTCCCTTTTTGGACCCAAGGCAAAGGACACTTTGACTCGCTGCGAACAGGAGGGTAAGACTTTAACTGCCGTAGGGGCCCGGTTTTCCACTCCCTTCAGACCTTATCCCAAGGCTCAAAGTGGAGGGAAAATGTGGTTCCGTAAGTCTCAAAAGCCTTACTCATCGCAGCAGAGCGATTCCCCTTCTAGAGGCAGAGGAAGGGGAAATTTTTCAGGGAGACGCCGTCCCAGAGGCGGCGGAGGCCCCTGCAACACTGGAGACCGCGAGTCCTTTCGTGGCTCCTCCTCCTTCCAGCATCCCTGAAGGAGTGCCCGACTGTGCAGCTCCGGAGACAGTCGGGGGTCGTTTTTCGAGGCACCTAAAGGCCTGGGAAAGTATCACTCAGGACCAATGGGTGCTCTGAATCATCGCCGGAGGTTACACCATTCCCCTCTCTCACCCCCTCCCACCATCATGAAGAATCCCGGACCCGCCACCCAGTCAATGGGATCTGGCAGCCATCGAAATTTCAAAGCTGCTTCAAAAAGGAGTCATCCAACCTGTCCCCGCAGATCAGGCCGGATCAGGCACTTACTCAAGGTTCTTTTTGGTACCAAAAAAGACCGGGGACTTGAGGCCCATTTTGGATCTCAGCAGGTTAAACCGATCAGTGAAAAAGTCCAAATTCCAGATGGTCACCTTGCAAACCATTCTCCCGCTTCTGGAGAAGGGTGTTTGGATGTGCTCCATAGAACTCAAAGACGCCTATTATCACATTCTGATAGATCAGGCGTCGAGGAGACACTTGCGCTTCAGCCTAGGGGACAGTCATTTCCAGTTCCGTGCACTGCCCTTTGGTCTCACCACAGCCCCCAGGGTGTTCACCAAATGTTTGGCAGTGGTGACTGCTCACCTGAGAAGTCTAGGATTCCAGGTGTTTCCATACCTAGACGACTGGCTCCTTACTGCCACCTCAAGGCATCTACTATTAAAAACTCTAGCAGCCACTATCTCCCTAGGCAACTCCTTAGGAATCACCTGCAATTGGACAAAATCCGTATTGCTGCCATCACAGCGTATTCTGTTTATTTGTGCAGAAATAGACTCAAGGCAGATGCGAGTCTATCTTCCTGCGGAAAGGATAGCAACATTGCAGTCTCAGGTTCGGGCGTTACTTCTCAGACGTTGCGCTCCAGCGAGAATGGTCCTGCAGCTGTTAGGTTCCATGTCAGCCACCATTCTTCTCGTTCCCTTGGCAAGGTTGCACATGAGGATACTCCAGTGGCTCCTCTCAGTCCAGTGGTCTTATCAAGATCTCCCCCTCAGTCACCACATATTGATCACAGAGATGTGCAAACAGGATCTTCGTTGGTGGCTTCTTTCCTCCAACCTGGATCAGGGGCGACCCTTCGTTCCCCCATCCCCCTCGGCCACGTTGACTACGGACGCCTCCCAGACAGGGTGGGGGGGGCATTATCTGGACAGGTCGGTCCAAGGCACGTGGCACTCTGACGCGAGTCTTCTCCACATCAATATCCTGGAAATGAGGGTGGTGCTGTTAATGTTGCAAGCACTGCACGATCACCTCCCCCAGGGTACGATTGCCGTTCAGTCCGACAACATGTCGGTAGTCTGGTACTTGAACAAGCAAGGAGGGACCAGGTCTTACCCCCTTTGCAGAGAAGCCATGAAGGTATGGGAATGGGCGATTACTACCAAATGCTTTCTAGTGGCAGCACATATTCCGGGGACATCCAATGTTAT
Organism: Protopterus annectens; assembly: GCF_019279795.1. Classification (NCBI taxonomy): domain Eukaryota; kingdom Metazoa; phylum Chordata; order Ceratodontiformes; family Protopteridae; genus Protopterus; species Protopterus annectens. The sequence continues at coordinate 945,259,917 of NC_056729.1, forward strand.
AGCCGACAGACTCAGCAGGACTATTCTCTCCCCTCACGAATGGTCCTTGAATCACAAAGTGGTAACACAAATTTTCACGAGATGGGGAGTTCCATGTTGCGATCTTTTCGCAACTCCCCTTAATGCAAAATGCCAGCAGTTCTTCTCTCTCATTCCAGTTCCGGGGGAGATCCCCAAGGATGCTGTGGTCCAAGCTTGGCCCCCCGGTCTGCTATATGCCTTTCCACCGTTTTCCCTTCTCCCCAAGGTGATTCAGAGGGCGATTCGCTTGGGAAGCAAAATGATTCTAATCGCCCCATACTGGCCTCGACAAGTTTGGTTCCCCTTTCTTCACAAATATGCATTGGACGGTCCCTGGTCCTGGACCAAGTTCCGGACCTCCTGATGCATCAGTCAGGACAGTTCCATCAGTCCCTCCATTCATTGAAGCTAGCAGCTTGGCTACTCCTCTTCCGACCATAGTTAGGAGCCATTCTTTCGACCCTGAAGTCATGCATATTTTGTCCTCGGCCCACAAGTCTTCTACTAAAAAGATATATAGTAGTAAATGGAAGAGGTTTGCTATTTGGGCCCAACTAAGAGGATTAGACCCTATGACAGCCTCGGTGTCAGGGGTACTGAAGTTTTTAACTTCCCTGTTCAACCAGGGTTGTTCGGTGTCTACCATCAAAGTTCAATTGGCAACTATTTCCAATTTTCACGAAAACGTAGAACCACCTTTAATGAGCAATAAGTTGTGCAAAGCTTTTATTAAAGGAGCTTGGCTTCTACGGCCCCCTATATCTCATCCCGCACCACCGTGGGACCTTAATGAAGTGCTGGGCGCATTAACCGCACCTCCCTTTGAGCCAGCAGCAACCTGTGACTTGAAATTTCTTTCTTGGAAGACTGCCCTTCTAGTTGCTATCACATCAGCCAGGCGAGTTTCAGAACTTCAAGCCTTATGTGTCAAACCACCATACCTGGTTTTTCACAAGGATAGAGTATCTCTTAAACCAAATCCATCCTTTATACCAAAGGTTTGTTCTAACTTTTGTTTACAACAATCACTGGAATTACCGTTTTTTTTCCCTAAGTATACAAACAAAGCTGAGTATACCTTTCATACCTTAGATGTGCACAGACAATTACGTTTCTATTTAGATAGGACACACCAAGCACGAAAATCAGATCAACTGTTTGTGTCTTTTTCGGACAATAAATTGGACAAAGCCATCATGAAAGTCACTATTGCCAAGTGGATCAGAGACTGTATCAGTCATATTTATCACATTTCAAATAAAGAGCTTACAATTCCAGTGAAAGCTCATTCTACCAGGGCTATGGCCACTTCGGCAGCCTTTCATTCCAAGCTCTCTATTAATGACATCTGTGCGGCTGCTACATGGTCTTCTCTACACACCTTTATTTCTCACTACAAATTGGATGTGGCATCTAGGGGTCGAGCTTCCTTCGGTTCCACGGTTCTCCGGACCGTTTTCCAGTGAGCCACCCAGGAATTAGGTGCTAGGGACGCTGTCCCATCTGTAGAGAATGTAGGCGAGATAGGATCACATTACATCTTTTAGTTATGTACTTACCATAACTTTAGATGTATGGGATCCATCTCGCCTACATTCCTAATAACCCACCCTCCTTCCCCCTGCCTTGGAGGCCAGAAGAGACCGGACGGTCCGAATACAACTGTTTCCTCTCTTGAAACACCTGGCAATCTTATAACAACAGTCTATGTGTGTGTGCATGTGTGCGGACAAACAAGATCTGGGGAAGCAGTAGTGGTGCATCCTGGGATATGAGGTGGCTCAGCCAATAAGAGACTTTGTTCTATTGTATAGCGTGCCGAGTCGGAGCCGAGGATTGGCTCCGAACCCATCTGTAGAGAATGTAGGTGAGATGGAACCCAAACATCTAAAGTTATGGTAAGTACATAACTAAAAGTTTTTCATTTAAGGTTTGGTTACTTCTATTTTTTATCTTTTTCGTATATTGTATTTGTTTTGTTTTAAGTTTTTTGTTCTGTTGGAGTTTTAAGAGGTCTTGGCTAGGGTCAGTTAGAAAAGTTAGAAAAGAATTCCTTTGCAGACAGTGAATTACATCCAGCTAATTAGTGGGAGGAGCTGAGAAACAGCATTCCTCTTTAACTAGAAAATTTTGGTGGCATCTTTACTTAGCTGGAGTGTTTATTTGACTTGCTTGCTTGCCTGACTATTGCTGATCTTTGTCTGCATTTGATTTCCCACCCATGCGCCCAGCTGTTGTTATACTCTTAAAGTTGGTGACTTTTGAGTTGCCCACCCGCACTATTAATCTGATTTTGGACACTCCTCCCAGTCCGATCTGATCAGCTCATTCTACTGGGTATACAGATATCCTTTGGGAAGACCCACCCTCTTACTGTCTAAAACTTGAATTATCTTCTGTTTCCTCCCTTCACACCTACTTAAAAAAATGGACTATATTCAGCTGCTTTTACTGCATCTGTACTTCTTCCTACTTTATTACTTTATTTTGCTTTTTGCTACTTGTTCTTAAAAGTGTTCAGTTGCACAAACAACTTAAATATACTGGTGCACGAACAGAATCCGCTACTACACATAACACACATATCCGTGTCTAACAATTAAGCCCTTAAGGCAAAACATCTCAAAACATAATTTCCTCATCATAGGCGACTCAATAGTGAGACTAACAGATGTCTCCTTCACCGGGTTGGAGAAGGAGGAGTCACGGTAAGCTGTCAGGTGCCAGGATCCATCACATCACTCACACACTCAAGTCCCTCAACAACAATGATTGTAATTACTCTGTTATAGTGCATGTTGGAGTGAATGACTTGAGATGTACCTCTCTGGACTATATGAAGAGAGACATGACTGAACTCTCAGATTGTTTCCCAGGCAGGTGTGTCCCTAGACCTAAACAGCATTCGACCTTCACCTAAGATGATGCCATAATATGGACAAAAAGTGATTGATTTCAATAATTGGCTTGCTTCTGGTGTCACTCCAGGGGGATCCAGTAACTGACAGCCTGGGAAGACATGGTCAGCAGACCATGCTACTTTGCCAGAGATGGGCTTCACCTGTCCCCTCAAGACTTTTGGATACTGGCAAAGACACTTGCCTCCCTCATAGTGCCTTTTTTAGGCAGTGTCAAAAACAACAAAACTTCTGACATCATGAAATCAACTAGAGACAAATTTAAGGTCATGCTGTTTAATGCTAGGAGCCTAAACAGTAAACTGCACTCCCTGGAAGCACTCTTCACCTTGGTAAATGCTGACGTCTGTGCAGTCAATGAGACTTGGTTCAAGGCCATAGAGCGCATCCCGGCTGTACAAGGCTACAATGTCTTTCACACTTTCAGACCTCAAAACGAGTGTGATAGAACCAAAGGTGGAGGGGTATCCATCTTTATTAAATCCATCAATTACCTTGAGATTGGTAAAACAGTGTAACTCTCTTTAGCTACTACAGGTCCAAATAACTATAGGCAAAATACCCTACCACATGATCACTAGCTACAGATCCCCAACAATAAACCAGGAGAAGCACACCATCTACTTGGACTTGCTAAAGTCACTCTGTATACATCCAAACACTTTGGTCATGGGAGATTTCAACTATCCTTCCATCGATTGGGTAACTTACATGAGCACAAACATGATCGCTCTGAGGTTCCTGGATTTTGTCAATTCAAATGCCCTGGAACAGTTGGTCTGCTCCCCAAGAAAGGGCTCAAATGTTCTAGACCTAGTGCTCATCAACATGGTGGGGTCACTGCACTACCCCCTGTGCGTTGCCTTCCCATGTAAGGTCAGAGCATAAATCAGTCTCGTTTGAAGTAAAGCTCAGAGCCTACACCCCCCACAGGAGCAAAAAACTGAACATTTCTCCAAAGCAAACTATAGCCTACTAAGCGATGGTATAAGAAGTGTCAAAGCCCCTACTAACACAGCCAACAATGACTCCTATGCAGAGGAGTACACAAATGCACTTTATAGCCACTTAAACAAATGTATTAACTCAGCTATACCTGACAGGACTAAAACCAGGTCCTCCCAAAAAAAATAGTCACCCTGGTGGAAGTTATATAACAAAAGAAAGAAACTGATATCTAAGAACAAGAGGAAACTTACTAAACAGAGGAAGAATACCCTCCACAGCTTGAACAAGTAAATCAGATATCTTGTAAAGTCCTCTAAGGCTAATTATGAGACTAAATTAGCATCCCTATCTACAGATGACCATAAAGCATTTTTAGCTATGTCTGAATCCTAAAAGGGAATGCCCAGCTGTGTGCCAAACTTATAATGGATGGTACCACTCATACTGAACCTGAGAAAATTGTCAACCTACTAGCTGACATATTTGACATTAACTTCACCCCCCCCCCAATCCCCATTAACCATACTCCAAAGCATTCCTGACACCAGTTCTCTATTGAGTATCTCCAAAGAACAGGTCATACTAATGCTCTCCAAGGCCAAAAATATGGCTTCTATGGGACCAGATAACATTCCAGACTGGTTACTATACAATCTAAAACAAGACTTAGCGGAACCACTTGGTGCTCTCTTTAACCATAGCCTGAGCACTGGCTTTGTTCTGGCAGAGGGAAAAACAGCAACAGTAATCCCCTTACACAAAAGGGGTCCACCAACTGACCCAGGAAACTATTGACCCATAAGCCTAATCAGCCTTATCTGCAAGGCCATAGAAAGAATGAGAGCAATGTGCAAGAAAGATACTCAGACAGTTCCAATAGTAGTAGGAGCAACAGGTCTTGTAAAAAAGAATCTACAGTCATATTTAGATATGTTACCAGTCCATGTAACCCCTTAAGAATTGCACAAGGAGTCATTACTGGGCACATTGTGAGTGCTGCGAAGAGCACTTTTGGCTGACATCAAAGATTGAAACAATACTAATTTCATGAACTTTAATCATACTTTGATTTAGGAATGGGATCCATTCCCGTCATAGTATTAGAAACCCAAAAGATTTGGAGAGATTAAGAAGTGAGAGACCCTATCAACAAGGACACAGGTGACCTTTAAACTCTTGACCCGACCCAGTTTGGTTTCATCAAGGGTACACCTTGCTTAAACCTGGTGACCTTCTTTGAGTATATCAGCAAAGCCTTGGATGAGGGCAAAGCAGTACATACCTCCTATGCTGATTTAGCCAAGGTGTTTGACACAGTCTCCCAGCAGGGGATTAACCCATACATCATTAGATGGGCAGCCAGCTGGATGACCGACAGAACACACACTGGCAAGTGGGCAGGTCCACCTCCATCAGTAGACTAGTTACTAGTGGAGTACCACAAGGATCTGTGCTGGGCCCTCTACTGTTTGGAATCTATTTTTCTGAGGTCCAGGCAAAAGTAAATGGCCTGTGGTTTACCAAGTTTTCAGATGGCTGCAAACTGGGTGCAATCACTGAGTCTCCCAATGATATAAACATATCACAGACGGGACTGATGCAGACAAATGATTGGTGCCAGTTGCAGACTAAAACTAAATGCAAAAAAATGCATCATTATTCCCTTTAGCAAAGAAGTAGCCCTGCTAATTATGATATAGATAGCAATCCCTCTAAGCTCAAACTCAGTGGTGCGAGACTTGGGAACCCTGGTTGATAGCAATCTAAACTTTGATCACCATGTGTCAATAGTGGTAAGGAAAGCCTTCTACATTGCGCATCTCATAAATAAGGGCATCACATCCAACACTATGGAGGTTACAACTCCACTGTACTCAACCCTTATCAGACCACTAATTGAGTACAGTGCTGCCTTCTGTATGCATCTCACCAGACACCTGCAGCAACTGGAGAGACCACTAAGGTTTCTAACCAAGAGAATTCAGGGCCTCCAAAATGTGATTTACATGAAAAGACTGAAAGCCCTGTCACTGTACTCTGTATCATACAGGCTGCTGAGAGATGCCCTGTGCCTAGCCTACAGAGCAGTCTCTGACTCTGCCCTAATGATAATGCTACACATCCGTAAATCAAATGGGACAAGAGTCACTTGCTCCAGCGATCTCAACCTAGCCTGTGACATTAACAAAATGTGTTGTAGAGACAGATATATCTCCCAGAAATTGTCATGCCTCTGGAATAAGCTCTCACTTCACATGAAGGAGAGCTCCTCAATGACCCTGTTTAAGTGCGACTTTGACTACTGGATGGGTGACCGTAAATTCACCTTGGATAGGGGTAGTCAGTGTTGATCATGGAATCGCTCTGCTAATAATGACCATCTAGCTATGGTCAATTAGGGGTGGTCTGTGACATTTCATCGAATGGCTATTCATCGAATAGCCATTTGCCAAACAACTATTTATCAAAGCCACCCTTCACTGAATGGCGGATTTTATCTAGGGCACACAAGGGGTTGGCCAACCAAGTGACCCTCCCCCCAAAAATATAAAACCTGCCAAGGTGGGGGCTATGCCCCCCACACTCCCCTAACTAAATATAGCAACTCCAAGATCGCACTATAATGGGAAAAAAGGAGAAATTCCAGCTGGTGGCTCACTGATGGTTTGCCAAGTTAAAATCTGCCGTTCGATGAAGAGCGATTTCAATACATAGGCGTTTGACAAACAGCTATTCTCTGAATAGCCATTTGATGAAATAATATACAGCAAACTCTCAGTTAACCATAACTCAAGCAACCAGCACTCTCAAGCAACCAGCAAAAAAATATCGAAGAAATACAGTACAATTTTCCTGTTTTCCCCCGCAGAAACATACCGTATGTTTTTAGAGTTTTAGAGTTTTAAAAAAGGAAGATAGGAATAAATTCCCTTTCTCCCCAATCTGAAAACAAGTTAAACCAAACAAATAGTATAGGGTACAGTATTAGTCAGGCTTATTTTTAATAGTAACTCTTAAGCAACCAGAAACTACAGATGTTATGTTGTCCCATCTCGCCTTCATTCTTACTGGTTGGGTTTGGAACCAATCCTCAGTTCCGTCTCAGCCACATTCTAAAGCCCAAATCTTCCACTTGGCTCTTGGCTGAATCCCTATCCCATCATGCACTAATGCACTATTCCAGATCTCGTTTGCCGCTTCGACAAGTCAGAAGATCTCCATTTTGGCTGTGGCTAAGTTTAATCTTTATTGATGTTTTTGTTGGATTTTTCTAGTATAGTTTAGTTTCTAATTATTGAGAATGTAGTAGAGAGTTTAAAATTGCTGTAGTTTTATACGGGTTCCTATTACGTTGTCAAATTCCTAAACCTTCCAACCCGAGAACATCGAACTCAGATGTTCGAAGTTCCAGGAATTCGAAGTAAAAAAAAAAAATACAAACCCTAACAGCTATCTAATTGTTGCAAGCCGGGGGGGGTTAGGGGGGTGCAGGGAGGCTTCAACCACTGCTTGCAACAATTAGATAGCTGTTAGGGTTTGTATTTATTTATTTTTTTTGACGTCGAACATAAGGTTTCGACCTTATGGTGTTCGAAGTTTCAAAATTTCGATAAGGTAATAGGAACCCATTTTATACTTATCTAATTTTTATGTCTGGCTCTGCTTGTTGTTTTGGCAGTCATTTTTCTCGGTAGGCCTTTGTTCCCTATCCCATTCTACTGGCGTTTCTGTGTTAATCATCTTTGCTGAAGTTAACTATTAGTTAAAAATATAAATCTTTTCTTCTTGGTGTTGTATACTGTAGTGCAACCTAGCTGTCTGCCCGTTTAAGTTAGAGGGTTAATTCTTTTCCTGACTTTTTTTATTCATAAAAGCGAGCCTGAGGGCCACGTGCCCATTTAAGTTAGAGGGCAAATTCTTTCCCTTCACTTTCTTGTCAGTAGTTTTTCATATTTTTTGTGTGCAGTGGTTCTTTTAGTGTGTGCTGTAGTTTGATATACATATACTTTTCTAGTCCTAGTGTCTGCTATAGTTTGAACTTTATATACATATATGTTTATATATATATATATATATATATATATATATATATATATATATATATATATATATATGTAATTGTAGTGTGTGCTGTGGCTGAAAATGTTCTGTCCAGTTTATAGCCTTCTTGTGTGTTGTTGTGTTAAAGTATACTTAATATAAATTTTGCAATAATGTCTAAGGAACAAAAAGAGGTCAAGCCATCTGGCTTTAAAAAGTGCCAGAAATGCTCACAAAAAATGTCTTTGACTGATAGACACAATATATGTGTCTACTGTCTCTGTGCTATACATCTGCAGGAATCCTGTAGTGCCTTCCATATGTTCAGTGTGAGGGTTTTGTCTGAGAGAAAGAATAAATTAATAGTAACAGGACTTTTAAAGACTCCCTTTTCTGAAGCTTTGGAAAGTCAGAGCAGCTCTAGCATGTCAAAATCTCCTCCCAGTTCTGCCAAGAGATCATCTTCTTCATCAGACCACTTGGAGCCAGCCAAAAATGTCTCTAAAACAACTCACTCAGATCCAATGACACATGGGTCTGAAAAGTATCCTTCCTTGGCTCCAAAGCCTTTGGAAGTGATGGAAAGACAAATACGGAGCTGGTCTCCTGAGTTGCCACCGGTCTCCCCTACATTGAGGTCTCCTATAATGCAAAGAGTTGTCTCTCCAGCTCCTTCCTGTAGGTCCTCCAGGAGCTTATCTGATAACGATGTGGATAGGGTGGTGTGTAGGCTGTTCAATTCTCTGGTGCTGACCAAACTCCTGTTGGCTCCAGCCCATTCGGATCCGGAGCCAGTGAAGATTCTTTCATCCATGCAACTTCCTCTTCCAAGTCAACCTGGAACATCGGAACTGGAATGTATGGAACTGATTGTGATAGAACCTTCGGTGCCGAGACCCATTGTGGATTTTTCCAAACAATCGTCTGCTCCAATATCCTCGGTGCCATCCGAGGTGTCTAGGAGCCGAAGCTCCCTGGTTGTGTCTGGAGGGGAGGCTTGGATCTGAGATTTTTCAGTCCTGAGCTTACCTCATGGAGCCTCGGCGTGGGTGAGCTCGGCTCCTACATCAGCTTTGGAGCTGGCTCCCTTGGCTCCGGGGATTTCCTCTGTTTCCTCAGAACTGGAGGCGTCCTTGGATTAGGAGAGAGGGGCTTTTGAGCTGATGAAAAGTGTGCTGTCTTCTCATACAGCTCTACACAAAGGTTCTGACATTCTTCCCCCAAAAGCACTGGCTTCTGTCTCTGCACCACCTCTACCGTAGGACAGCAAAGATCCCAAGCCTTAGGGCACCCCATCGGGTGAACATCATTCTTATGAAACCTCTCCAGAATACCCTTCTGAAGAGGGCCCCCAGAAGAGACTTTGCAAGTGGAAGCATATAGACTCCCCTAAGTCTCTTACATCTGACACTGACCTCAAGGAGTCGGGTCCCCACAGTTGCCCTCTGAGGATATCTCCTTTGCAGATATCTTAGAAATCCTTAAGCAGAGTGGTGGCTGGAAGTCTATCAACCCTTTTGAGGATGGGTCGGTGTACCTGTAGGCCTTTGGATCTCAGCATACAGCCCCTTGAGTGTCTCCGCCTTCGACAAACTCATCGAACTAGTTAGTCAAAAGGCGTGGGAGTCTCCAGACACAATGGAACCAATCCCTCAGAGGCCTAACAAATTTATTACAGCCCTGGACGACAAACATTTTCTTTCTAGGGGCATTCCATAGATGCTATGGTGGTGGCAACAGCCACCAAGAAGGAACTTGCTGTGACATCCTCATCTGTTCATCCACTGAACAAAGAATCTTTTGTACGATAGACAGATATGGGAAGTGCATTTTCTCTTCACCAGCTTTTACCCTCAGATCACTGAATTACCTAACACGTTTTACAAGGCTACAAAGAAATCTCCTAAAGGAGCTAGGAGATACTCTTCAAGGTTTACTAGCTGCAGAGGTTTCAGATAAGGTAACCTCTCAGCTATCCACCTTAAACTCCATAGTAAACTCCTCCATGAGACTCATTTCATACACAACAGATGGTGCAAGTAGAGCAGCGGGTTCAGGAGTTTCTCTAAGGAGACACTCCTGGATGCGCTTGTGTAATTTCATGGAACCCTTTAAATATATCTTTATCAGTGCCCCTTTTGAAAGATAAAGACACACTCATCAGATGCGAGCAAGAAGTAAAAACTCTCTCTGCCGTTGTTGTATGTTTTTCCATACCTTCGAGACCTTATCCCAAAGGTCAGAAGGGGGAGGGGGATGTGGTTCAGAAAATCCAGGGAGTTTTTAAGGATGCACATGGTGAATCTTTCACCAGGGGCAGAGGGGGAAGTAATAATGGCAGACACCATCCTCACAGCAGAGGGGGTCTGCAAAACCAGGGCGACCGAGATTCTTTTCGTGACAGGCCCTTCCAGTGCTCCTGAAAGGAGGCCCGTCTGCCCAGCTCTGTAGGCAGTCAGACATTGATTATCTTTGTACCTGGAAGTCTGGCTAGAAATAACAAGAGACAGATGGGTACAAAAAATAATATCCAGAGGTTCCTCCATACCCTTTTCTTTTCCCATCCCCCCAAAAAAAAACATCCCGGACGTTCCACCCAGTCAAATGGATCAAGAAGCAATAGAAGTTCAAAAGTTGCTAGACAAAAGAGTCATCCAAGGAGTCCCTGCACACCAAATAGGATCCGGAACTTACTCAAGATTCTTTTTAGTGCCAAAGAGAACAGGGGACTGGAGACCCATCTTAGATCTCAGCAAATTAAACAAATCTGTAAAGAAGACCAAGTTCCGGATGGTGACACTGCAGTCGAGTCTTCCCTTTCTAGGGAAAGACAATTGGATGTGCTCTATAGACCTCCATGATGCTTACTACCATATAAAGATGGACAGGCCATCAAGGAGTCATTTGCACTTCTGGCTGGGAGCCAGTCATTACCAGCTTTGAGCTCTACCCTTTGGACTCACAACAGTCTTCAGAGTGTTCACCAAATGCATGGCAGTAGTCACAGCTCACTTGAGGTGCTTAGGATTCCAAATGTTTCCATGTATAGATGACTGGCTCGTAACTGCCTCCACCAAGCATCTACTACAAGAAGCGAGACACCACACTACATCTGTGCTCTCAACTAAGCATTATGATAAATTCAGAAAAATCTGCTTTGTCGCCATCACAACATATTGTCTTTATAGGAGCACAATTAGACACAGTCAATATGATGGCAAAATTGCCTGCAGCAAGATTTTTCCTACTCAGACAGCAAATTTCCAATCTTCTTTCGAAAACATGGGTAAAAGCAAAAACAGTTCTACAAGTCCTGGGGACCATGGCGGCAGCAATAACCTTAGTCCCTTTAGCTCACATGCACATGATAATCCTCCAGTGGCTTCTATTCACACAATGGTCCTTACAAGAACTGCCCATGACCCACCAGATTAGGATCACGGAATCTTGCAAGAAAGACTTGAGATGGAGGCTTCATTCCAGTCAAGTACCAGTAGGTCGATCCTTTCTCCCAAACAGCCTTTAGCCACAGTGACCATGGATGCCTCCCAGATAGGTTGGGGGGACATAATCTGGGGAGGATGGTCCAGAGCATCTGGCAGGAATACGAGGCCCATCTGCACATCAATGTCCTAGAGATGAGGGTGGTGCTATTGGTGTTGCGAGCACTTCAGGACTCTCTTCCACTAGGAACTGTTGCAATTCAGACAGACAACATGTCAGTGGTCTGGTACATAAACAAACAAAGAGGAACCAGGTCTTACCCCCTTTGTCGAGAGATGCTCAGAGTATGGCAATGGGCAACATCTTCCCAACACTTTCTGGTAGCAATACACATCCCGAGGAAATCCAACATGATAGCAGTCAGACTAAGCAGGGCAGTTCTCATGCCTCACGAGTGGTCCCTAAAGCAAGAGATAGCAGAAAGGATTTTCCAAAAATGGGGCCAGCCTTGCTGCAACCTCTTCACCACCCCCATAAATACCAAATGCAGCAACTACATTGTCCTAGTCCCCCCTCCAGGGGAGTCTCCAAGGGACGCACTTGTACATGATTGGCCCTTGGGACTTCTTTATGCATTTCCCCCCTTTCCTGTAATACCCAAAGTCATTCAGAAAGCCAAGTCATTTGGAAGCAAGCTAATTCTTATTGCCCCATACTGGCCTTGTCAGATTTGGTTTCCCTTCTGTTGGCCTCATCTTCAGGAGGAACCATGGATTCTGGATCCAGTTCCAAACCTTCTGACTCATACATCGGGAACACCCCACCCCTCCCTCCAAACCCTCAAATTGACTGCTTGGCTGCTCCAGTTCCAAATATATTCAGGCTTCCTGATCCCACACCAGCAGTAAAACACATCCTAATATCTTCACATAAGGCCTCTACCAGAAAATTATATCTCAG